>NW_006200383.1:50072-113292 GCF_000334495.1 Tupaia belangeri chinensis
AGCTGGTATAATGCCAATAAAAAAAATCTAAGAAGTATTTCTAGAAGTGATAGGATAGGGGAGACATAGTCTCATAAGATAAGTTAAAGTTCTTTTTAAAATAATATAACTACAAAAGTCTATCTAGTGATAAATCATTTGAAGAAAGAAATATGGTTCCTAAACAATTACTCTAAGTACTATACAATGAAGTAAAATATAGTATGTGTGTGGGGGGGGTGGGGGCGGATAATGCAACTCTTAAAATAAGTCTAGAGAAATTCCAAAAACTATATATATATATATATATATATATATATATATATATGTATGTATATTCTAAAAATGTTAAAAATGTTCAAGAAAAGATACTATTACATATTCATTACAAAGTGATACTAATAATTCAAGAATATAAGTAATGACTTAAATAAATAAAATGATGAAAATTTGTTAAGATATTTTAAGAAAAGATACTATTACATATTCACTACAAAGTGATACTAATAATTTAAGAATATAAGTAATGACTTAAATAAATAAAATGATGAAAATTCTTCTTGAACATTTAGATGTTCTTTACAAATATGGTTTCATAGATTGCTATGCTATCACTCTTCTTTTTTTCAGAAATGACCTGTATTTTGCAAGGTATAGGAGGTATTAGGTGAAACAGAATTATAAATAGGTATGTTTGAACACTGACAAGGAAATAAACTCATTAAGAAATGAGAAAGTGAGAGCTGGCAGGTGGCATGGTATTGAAGCTACTAGACCCCTACACGGCCAAATGAAGTTCAAGTTCTGGACCTGGTGACTTGTGTTCTCATTTTTTCTCTTTCTGTCTCTCTCTGGTCAAATTTAAAGTAATATTAATAATAATAAATAAAATTAAACAATTCTTTAAAATACAATAAAAAGAAATGAGAAACTGAGAGAATAAGCTGTATGGTGGGAAACAGAAAATGATCAGATGTGAGATGAAACTCTAGATACACATTTAGATAATTTCTTCCCAAATAAACTTTTTATAGCATTCAGGTAGATTATAAACTATGATGAAGAACTGGAGCAAGTCTTTCTGATGATTGATTCAGGAGTTGAAACCAGAGACAGTGACGATGGGAAGAAGTCATGATAAAGATCAGAGCCTTGGGACCAGCAGTTAGCATGTTGGCTATGTCACTGGACTCCCATGTAGTCGACTGCGGTTCGAGTCCCAGATCCGGTGGCTTAAAACTCACGCCGGGCTCGTGTGTGTGCATGCCCAAGATCCCAAGAGGAGAATGGAAGAGATGGGATTGCAGCGTGGCCATCCCCCTGGGGCGTGATTTCTCGCTTTTTGTTTCTCTGTCTCTCTGTCTGTCTGGTGAGGGCGTGCGCCCTATAGGAAAACTCTCTCAAAAAAAATTGAGTCGGAGTCTCCACAGTAGAGCTACTTACTTTAAACCCTTCTAGTTTGGGTATTTTCGAATCATTAGGCATCTATGCCTGATCTCACATAGACAGAAAACAAAAGCAAATGGGGCCAGAAGGTGATACAGTGGTTAAGGTACTGGACTCCTGCATGGCTGATTGCAACTCCAGTCCCAAACCAAGCAGCTTGAGAGTTACACCAGGTTTGTGTGTGTGCATGCCCAAAATCACAGAAGAATGGAAGAGGACTGCATCATGGCTATCCTCCCCTGGGGAGTGATTTCTCACTTTCCCTCTCACTGTCTCTCCATGTCTCTCTGCAGCGAGCACGTGTGCCTTATGGCAAAAGCCTCAAAAACAAAGGCACAGGACAGCAAACTTAGCTTTCATCTCCAAGCATGATAAACCTTCTAGAGAAGTAGGAAATACTGCTATAGTAAATAATAATAAACTAGTGAATACAATAAAATTGATAAAGTGTAAGTTAGGAATTGTCTACCTGACATCAATGAGGAGCGTGAGGAAGATATCATGTTACAAATTGCAGTAATCTATAGCTGACTGCTTTTGTTTTTTTTGAATCACCTGTCTACAAGATTTTTATTTCTTTTCAGTTAGGGCACACAGAATCACATGGGGAATTTAATTGCTATTGGCATATTAGGACAAGTGGGAAGAACAGACTGAGGAGTAAGAAAAAAAAAACTTTAAATTGAAGAGGGTTAAAGAGTAATTTTGATATTTAACATACATTTAACTGTGGTATTCAGTAAAGGAACTCAGCTTAAATGTAAATGTTTAAATCATAAGAAGGATTGTGCACTATGTACTTTACCATGAGAAAAAGGTTATTTCCTGTAGGCATACTTTTATTCGTCATTATTTGAAGGCATGCTTGGCCAAAGTGCAAATACTTTTATTAAACATAACCAAAAATAATATCCACCTATTACAAAATGTAGTTTTCTTTTCTATCTGGCATAGCATTAAAAGATCAACCATCAAATAAAATAAAAGCTCTCTAAAAGAAAACATACCTACAAAATTTAGAAGAAAAAACATGAAACACATTTATTTTAAAATAATTATAAATAAAAATGAAAGTGTTCAATACTCCAAGACTTCATAAGCATATTTAAAGCCTATTGTGTGTATATTGAAGGACGAAAGAATAAAGTATATAAAGTAAGTGCAAGATAGGTTATAGTACATGGATATAAGTAAAAGAAAGTCTGTTAATATATTTGAAATATTTCTAGAATCAATGTTCACATGTAGGATACAAGCAGGAAACAGATTTTCATGAGCATTCTGACTTTCTGGATACCTGTGATTCACTTCTGCAGGCAGTAAAAACGAGGAAGAGAATACCTTTTTGTAGTTCCTTTCCTAAAATATATTATATATTTACTTGTCACCTTAGCAAAGGGAATTAAACACCTGTTTAGACTGATTTGGATGTGCTGACACGTTTGGAATAGAACATTTCTTTCCGTGAATTCAGTAAAGAATATAGGCTTTTACATGTCTTTAGCAGTAGGTTTTAATCCTAGATATAAAATGAGAACCACCAGAAAAATTTTAAACTAAAGATGCCTTCGCCCTAATTCTAACAAGGGCCACCATTCTACCTATTACCCTTGACTTGAATTCTGTGGTCTACAGTCTAGCAACTTAGGGGAATAAAAGATAGACCTGAGAAAACAAAAACTAAAGTAGTTAGAAATACCGAGTGTTCCAATAATAAAATACAGAGAAAAGAAAACCAACATCAGGGTTTCAAGGAACAGATATTGTAAAACTTTGATAATAACAAACACCTTTACAAATGATAAAAAGCATTTTGTAATGAATGCTTATCGATCTTTACATTTTTAATTTTTCTATATTTTAACAATAATTTATAATTCTTTTGAATTTTTATAGCCTATTCTTCCTATAGTTTATTATCCACAAACAGTAAAAATTTAGATCATTACATAAAAATTATTATCACTTAAATCACTGAAGGCATCCATGTAGGCTCAGAAATTTATTCATTTGTGGTCCTCAGTGTACCAATGAATGTCCTTAAACTCTTACTGTATATTGATGAGAAATTTACCATTATACTGCACTTGGGAAAATTGTCATAAAGGAGTATGGTGAATCCATTCCATGTTCTGATCTTACTCTGCAGTCCTAGCCCATCACTTTGAGAATCTTCACAATTTCTATATTATGTCCACATAAACCATTTTACAAATCATTTATCACTTTGCAAAACATTCTGCAATATATTTATCACTGCTACTTAAATCCCATTAGTGAGACTGGATGATTGTTCTTTTCATACAATACTATGTTATTAGAAGTAATTTTATAATTTTTAATTCAAAGTTGAAGCAGATATTGGCTCTTCGGCCCTTTACAACCACCTTCTAACATTGCTTCCTTGTATTAGCATGGGAAGATTAAAATAACATTTTTCTTATTCTCTTGCAGCTAGGTTTCTGCATCGTCAATGCAGTTGTGTAAGATCGGAAAGAAGCAACTACAAGAGGTAGATAAAATAGTGATTAATCATTTTTGTCAATGACATGGGTGATGCTTAATATAATATTAATATAATGCTATTATGTCCACAGGCACAAAGAATGGAAAATTCAAAGATAACATAGCATGATTCATTAGCTTATGCACTCATAATTTTTTTAAAAACATTATTTATTTAACTTTATTTATTCACTCATTTATTTTAATTTGACCAGAGAGAGACACAGAGGAGGAAAGAGAGAGAGAGGGAAAGTGAGAAAGGAAGCCACCAGGTCCGGGACTCAAACCGTGATTGGCCATGTGGGAGTGTCCAGCACCTTAACCACCACACCACCTGCTGGTCCCATGCACTCATAATTTTTATTTGTATCTCCCTACATATAATTATTAACATATTTGGAATCAATTTCTTCATGAGAAAGAATCATAAAAGGTCTTTTACACAGGGAAAATTCTTAATGTATTTGGTTTCAAAGTTTAAATTTTTAAATTTATATTATAGAAGCAGAGTTTTTAAATTATTTTTTTAAAATTTACATTTAATTACTGTACAGCTTTACAGTGTACAAAATTTTTTACCCAGCATGAATAGAGTTAATTTCGGTCAAGTCAAAGATATTACCATATAATATACATTATCATCAAGATACCTTTTCATTTTTGTGTTGTTAAATGCATCTCTTTTTTTCCCCCTGATCCCCTCCCTCCCACTCCCCACCTCTTCCTATACTATTCCTTAGCACCCACAGTTACCCTCACTGCTATTATACCTTCCAATCTTTCAGTTTCTGCCTTAGAGTATAGATATTTGATATATGTGAAGAGCGGATATCCAGTGCTTGTCTTTCATAATCTGGCGGGCTTTGCTTAACATTAAGTCTTCCATATTTGTCCATTTTGTAACTAATGTCAAGGCCTCATTTTTTTTCTGGGTAAGAAGTATTATATAGTGTATATGCGTCACAATTTTTTAATCCATTCATCTGTTCTTAGACACTTTGGTTGATTCTATTGCTTAGCAATTGTGAATAAGGATGGAATAAACATGGATGTGCAAGTATTTTGCAGACTCTGTGGTTTTCTAATTTTGGACTGGATACTCAGTAGTGGAATTACAGGGTCCTATGACAGTACTATTTGTAGGTTCTTGAAGAATCTCCATATTGTTCTCTGCAGTGGTTGTACTAATTTACAGAGTTTATATATTATGCAAAAAGAAACAGATGGTAATATACAGGAACCCTCAGGGGTCAGAGAAAATTGGAGGAGGTGAGATGGAGTTATATCTAAGCTGGATTCAAAACCATGTACTTTGGCTTTGATCTAACCCTAACCTAGGATGTGATTTTAGAAGAAGAAAACACAACATCCAAAATATAAAAAAAGCTGGAATCAGAGTAAGTTTTGAGACAAGAAGTAAAATAAGCAGGTTCATATGAGAAAAGGTAAAGGGAGAACCATAAGTAGAGGAGGTCGAGAGAATTAGAGAATGGAGCAGCTTTCAAAATTAGATTGGCATAAAAGAAAACTTAGATGTGTCAAAAAAAAAATTAGCAGCTCTATAAAGACAAATATTGTAAGTATGCACAAATCTGGAAATAGGTGGGCCTAAAACACCAAAAAAGATTTGAAAAGAAAAAGAATCAATTTCTTCAGATGTTAAAATTACCTTTCATGTAATTATTAATTTCAAAATGAGTTCATATCTTGCGAACAAATGGACAGGGCGCCACTCAGTTGAGAAATAATATGTTCTTGACAAAGCTCATAGTTGTTGCTTTAAGAGGAAACACCATGCTTAAAGTTTATGTTAGAACCTCTCATCAACCATGTATGTATTAAAACTGCCTGAATTAAAAGTACCTATTTGCTAGAAATAAAGTTTCACTATTTAGCAGTGAATGGAGTATTATTTTCATATCTGACAAAAGATTCAGTTGAAAGAAAGGGTGAAAGTATTCACATGAACAGAGATTTCCAAAAACCACCAGTTGTAATTACCAGTACAAAGCATTAATGATTATTATATCATTATTATTATCACTTCATATCTCTTAACATGACTGGTTGTAAATGTGACTTAATTCAATGACATAGAATTAATTGTCCTTTACTAACTAACCATATTTAGCATAATAGTAGAGTAAAACCAGTGTAATACAAATATGCTAATGTCAACACTTTTATTTACGAAGGCAATAAATAAAAGTCATCTCCTGTATATTCTTCAATTTATGCTATTTCATTACACTCTAATTTGTATATGAGATAAAGACTATTGAGAGAGTTCTTTTTTTGTTTTTGTTTTTGTTTTCAAGAGAGATTTTTGCCATAGGATGTGTGTGCTAGCTAGAGAGACAGAGACAGAGAGACAGAAAGTGAGAGATCAATCCCCAGGGGGCATAGCCATGTCATAATCCCTTCTTCTCCATTCTCCTATTGGAATGTTGGGCAAACATGTACACGTGCCTGGTGTGAGTTTTAAGCACCCAGTTTTACGTCTGGGACTTGAACTGCAGACAACTATATGGGAGTCCAGTGCCATAACCATTCTGCCATCAGCTGGTCCAAAGATAATTTTTTTTTTAATATACAAAGGCAATGAAACCAAGTTTCCTAACAGTGATACACACATAGATACACACACATACATCCACAAATACGTTTGTTTAACTATAGCCATTTAATTTCTTGGGTTGAAGTAGTTTTATCAATTTCTTAGAAAATCTGATTCGATAAATAAATACTTAAAGTAAATAAGAAAAATTAAACAAATGGAAAGGACCAGATTCATATCAATGTGAGACTTGTTAACGTAAGGTAACTTGTGGACTTTTTCAAACTTTCGTTTAATGTTATATTGAAGTGGTCTTCTTGCAATAAATTAATTATTAATTAAAAATCTTTAAATTTGAAGCACTTCTTTTTACTCTGTAGGAAGTTACAAACAAGTACATCGTTAAAAACTGAAGCTCTACCCAGCAAGACAGAATTTGAACCATTTACAGGAGAAACATGGTTGAACAATTTACAGGAAAAATTTAGGGCACTTCCAAACCCCAGAAGCAGGCAGCAATAGTTGTAATTTTGAATACATCAAGACAGAATCAAATTGCTACAAAATTGCTTTAACTATTAAGAGAAACATTCAAATGATACACATTATGTAAATTAATAAGTTTTTATTTATTTCTATAATGAATGTTCATGCCAAAGTAGAATGTTTAGCCAGAGTAAATATTAGTTTCTACTCTGTAAGCATTTCTCTATTAATATGGGTATAGAGTTGATTCAAGTAAGGAAAACAATAATGTATCTTATGAGGTTCACATAATACTTTGGAGACTAATAGGCACGGTATAACCACATTAAGACAATAAAAAGCATATAAATACAAAGAGGCAGAGAGACAAAAGAACAGTGTATAGATGTCTAGAAAGAGATCAGGAAGAATGTCCACATAAACTATACAACAGTTGCTGTTAGCAGGGAGGGTCAGGCCATTAATGATTTTATGAAAAAGGTGACTTTTCCATTTTTTTCTAGACTTGCTAATTGTTTCAGATTTTGTTTGTTTAATGTAGATATTATAATCCATGTTTAATAATTTACAAAAAAAAGGTATAACTAAGGCTTAAAATTAAACTAAAGTCATTTCAAACATCAAAATAAAAAGTTTTCCCTGGGTTGAGATACATATTAAATGGCCTGAAATTCTCCATCTATCTAAAAAATTACACGTGCACATATATACATGAAAGTTTAAAATTTTTTTAGTAATTCTGTACACTTCCACAGGAAAACTATTCCAGAGAAAAATATTATTTGCATATCTGTATGCAGGAAATTATGTAAACTGTACATTTGAAAAGAACAATTCATCTCTATCAAAATGCCATGCCTTAGCTTTCCAAAAGAGGGAGCTATAACTCCACTGCTACCAAGGTATCAATTTGATACATAAATGTTCTATTCAAACATACAACTTATTGAGTTACTAAAAGAAAATCATTTTAAAGAAAAACTCTAAATTATGTGTTTATTTTAGCCTTATGATTTTAATTGCCTAAAGAGCACAGTTAAATCTATGAAAAATATCATGATCCACAATAATAAAAAGGAAGATGCTCCAATTTTTACAGAATTCAATTGTAAAATAAAAATCTGACAGAACTCTTAAAGTGTTTAGATTTTGAAAAAAGCCCGTTTCAGAGACCTCAGTCGTTAGGATCACTAAAATTTAGTTATAATTTTTATTTGAAATTTAAGATTTAATATTGTTCAGAAAAACTAAAGAAAAAAATGCTACTCATTTCCTGAAGTGGTTATTACAAGTTTAAAAATTAAATGCTATATCTGGGTACACTCTCCTAAAAATAATGTTCAAAAAACTTCCTTTATAAATTAAGTCAAACCTTAAAAAAATATACTACATCCTTTGGCAAAAAAAATTTAAAAAGATAATGAACTGGTCTCCAAGTTAATAAAAAAAATTAACAAATCTAAAAGTTCAGAGCAAAGTAACTGAGCTAGAGAGCATTATAACCAAAAGAAGATACACTGATGATGAAAAAAAGAATAATAGCATCAAATCTTAGATATTAATTTTACTTGCTAAAACAACGGTATCTGTCTCTGGAAGTACATTCTCAACAGAACGTGAAATTCTCAGAGTTAAGCACTCACACATATACGTTAGTATATAAAATACAAGTAAGCAAAAAACAGTTTCAAAGCAGAGCATAGATTACTCAGGCTGCTACTTAACTATTTTATCCATTTTCTGTGTAATTGCATTTAAAAATAGATTTGTGGGGTTTTTTTTCCTCTTAAACAGCATGTGAACAAAAATCACCAAGTGATTTCCACACATTTAAAATAAGATTTGAACTCAATCATTATTATTCTCAACATGAAGTCTGCATATTGCAGAGGACAGAATAGAAGGTGGTTCATCTCAGTATGATTATCGTCTGAACCACTTATGACTTGGACGAAATACTTAATCTAGTCAACATCCAGAGTCTTCAATTAAAACTAGGATAATTGGAACCAAAAGATGGCATGATAGTTACATTGCTGAACTCCCACATAGTCAACTACAGTTTGATTCCCAGACCCAACAGCTTAAAACTCATATCGGACACATGTGCTTGCATGCCCAAAATCCTGAGAAGAGAATGAAGGAGAAGAGATTGTGGCATGGCCATCTCCCCCAGGGAGTGATTTCCTACTTTCTGTCCCTCTGTCTCTTTCTGTATGAGCCTTATAGCAAAAATCTCTCTTATAAAGAAAAATTAAAAAAAAAAAAACACTTGGATAATTATAGTATAGAAATCCCATGGGACTGTTAAGCAAGAGTTAAAATACAACAGGCTGTGAAGCAAATGTGATGAATTAAGTACCTTTAATATAATGAATACTTAAAATCATATTTTGATAAAAAACTCAAACTGAAATGCTCTAATAATTTATACACATGAAAGAAGAACAGGATTCCAGGAATATAGACTGTCTTTTTTTTTTTTTTTAAGATGAACCAATTGTAACAAATATTTATTTTTTTCCACAGAAAACACTAGAAAAACTTCGAGCCAAAAACAAAAATACATGCTGATTTTCTGAGTTTTTTTTTAATGTATATAAGCAAAATTATTTAAGAGTCAATAAATTCTTATTTAAGGAATATCTGAATTTCTGATTCCTTGTGCTGCTCACCAAGGACACCACCACCTTCATTCCTCCAAAGCCCAAGTCAAGATAGTCCACAATTTTTTCATGTCTTCCTTTTTCTCCGTTAGAACTATGGACATATTGGTAACTTCAACGTGTGTCCACCCAGGAATATTGGGATCCAATTTCTTTAAATAATTGACTTCGGGCCACTTTTAGCATGGCTGCATCTGCCTGGTTTTCAAAATGACACCCTCTACACAGGAAATCAGTTCAGACTTGTTCCTCAACATCTGTGGGATGTGGTAATACCTGGATAAAAAAACGATTATGAGATCTTTCATACTTTAGTCAGACTTTAAGTCTTTAATTCCTTCACTGGTGGCTGTACTGAGCATGCTGTTTCCCACTGTATCCAAGTGCTTTTGTTACCATAGCATTTCAATACCTTTTCAACTCTGCTAAGTCTCTCTCTCTTGTTTTCTTCCAGAATTTTCTTACTCTCCTGAGTATTTTTCCAGTTGGAGAATAGAATAACATTCATCATCAGGCTCAAGATTCATTGCTTCATCTGTTACTGGCTCTTCAATAGGAGAAATGGATCCATCATCATCGAAATATTTGTATCTACAACTATCAAGATCTTCTTTTTCTAAATCTTCACCAACATTCATTTTATTCAAGGATTCCTTAAGGTGGTGTTCATATTTCAGCTTTTCAATGTAGTTAAAAAATCCTCTGGCAACAGCTTGCTCAGAAGTTAAAATTTTCCTCCATAGTAATGGGTTTCTTCTGTTCTCTGATTCTGTAAACTTATGGCCTTTGCCTCTAACTTGTTTCTTGTCTATCTGTGACTGTCTAGTATTTTTACTTCCTTTCGGTCTTCCTGTTGGCTTGTATTTTCTTTTCTTCCATTTCCTTTTCTTGAATCTTTCAAAAATAGCTTTTAAAGCCAATGGTTTTGGTTCAAAGGATGAGTCACTTGATGAATCTTCTTTAATGTCCTTAGGTGAATAAACACATTTTTGAGTTTGGTTCCTTTGCCTCCATGTAGGTGAGGAAGGAACACACTGTGTTTTAAATAAGCTGCTACCAGACCAGGAGCTATCACTTTGATTTTCAGATTCTACAGTGGAATCAGATGTCGTGTAGTCGGGTGAATCCATTCCTGATGTAGTCTTCAAATTTATGCACCACTTTCTCTCTTTGCTTTAGTTTCCTCCCCAGCCGCGCAGAAGGAAAGGCCAGGAATATAGACTGTCTTGAAACATATTGCAAATAAAAGCATCTTAGCTGACGTATTTTCTTATTTACATATAAAGTACCGCTAATATATTTTACAGTGATCATCACCTCGTATCTTGTAGGCTCTACCTTACCATCAAGAAGAGATACATTATATTGCAAAAGTTAAAACTTCTCTGAAATTCAGGTTTCCTAAGTCTGAAATAAGAGGACTATGTTGGTCAAAGATGATTTTTAAGTTTTTTTCTTAAAACTCTATTTTCCAGCTCTAAGGGGCTCACTGCCAGTTGTGTGTATGTGTTTGTATATACATATCTATGGATGTGCATATGTAGACAAACACACACACACACATACAGGAGAGAGACAGAGGTATATGAAGAACAATATAATAAGAGAATAATACATGCAGCATATATAAGTCCTGAGACTGTGTAAAATATACATTTAATCATAATATAGCAGTATTTCAATAAAGCATCTTTTAAGCCATTTTGAAGAAGGAAATTAATTTGGAGAGGCAGAGCAGTCGAAAATGGGCTATTCTAGGAAGTGAATAGAATAATATAGATGTTCATAAGTAGAAAAAATAAGAATAACAAAACCTGGTTCTAAAGGAATATGGGAAAGAAAAGCACCACATAAGAAATTATAAGGTTGGGCCAGCCCAGTAACCTAGTGGTTAAAGGAGTCAGATACCACATGGCTGGCCATAGTTTGAGCCCAGTTCAGGGAGCTAGAAATGCACACACAATTCCTATGAGTGCATCCTCCAAATACCAAGAGGATGGAGAAACGGGGGAAAAGGGACTGTGCCATGGCCACATCCCAATATTAGGTACTTTTCTCTCTACGTGTGTCTCTGACTCTCTCTGGCAGGCACACATAGTCTTTGACAATGAAAAAAAGAAAGAAAGGAAGAAAGAGGCAATTTGAACTAAAGAAATAATTAAATGAAGAAAGTGGAGATGCCACAAAGAGGGTCTAAGAATTAAGTAAGAGCTAAGGAAGTGTCAACAATTAAATTCTTTTTTTTTTCTTGTTAAATTTTGCCAGAGTATACATGCAATCACCAGAGAGAGACAGAGTGGGGGGGGGGAAAAAAGCACCCCCTACCATGAACAACTGTCATGCCACAATCCCTTCTCTTTCATTTCTCCCTCCTTTCAGGATTTTAGGCACGTGTGCACACACTCTCAGTGTGTTTTTCAAGCTGCTGGGTCCAGACTCAGACCTCACAGTCAGCCATATGGGATCCAGCTGCCTTAACTACCTCACCACCAGCTGACCCAGCAACTAAGTTCTTGAGAAATATTATAAGATAAAAAATAATAGTGATTTATGTCAATAGGTCATTTTCAGCTTTTTAAAAAAACTTCCCAAAGGGTGCATCTGTCAGAGAGACAGAAAAAGACAGTAAACAGGAAAGTAAGAAATCACCCCACAGGGAGGAATGCCACCCTGCAATCCCTTTTCCTCTATTTCCCTCTTGAGAACTTAGGCACCCTCACACACAGCACTAAGTGTGATTTTTAAGCCGCTGGACCCAGGACTTGCAGTCAGTAATGTGGAAGTCCAGAATCTTAACCACCACTACTCCACCTGCTTGTCCCATCATTTTCAGCTTTTAAAGATATCTCCACATGTCACTAGGCAGGACAAGTAATACATAAATATATTGAGCAAATAAATTGAGTAATCAACATACAGAAATCAAATAATTGCTAATTAGTAACAGTCAAACGATAATCCAAGTGCCTGACCCTTTGCCCAATGTTATTTATTCTGTAAAGCCAGTAGTTCTATACCTAGTCACACACCAAATCATCAGGAGCTGTTTAGAAATACAGAGCCCTCTCCCTTGGTGATGGCTGTACAAAGCTGTCTTTGAAAACTCCTGTCTTATTAGGACAGACAGGCTTCTCACAAGGAGCACAATGTTCAAAATAGGCATCTATCACCCAGGTCTTCTGAGTGAAAAGAGGAAGCCACCAGAGTAATTCAGACAAAAGGCAATAAAGGCTTGAGCTGAAAATGAAAAGAATGATACTCAAGTATTCCTACAGAGGTAAAATCAGCTAAATTTTTTGACTGATTGAATGTGACAGTGAAAGAAAGAAAAAAGGTAAAAGAACTACAAGGTTATAGTTTTGAGAGACCAAGAGGATAGCAGATCCTTTGAGAATGTTAAGCAACTTAAAAACTATGTATAGTATATGAGTGCATATGCCTGAATATTTTTGTTTTTCTGTACAGATCTAACTTCTCATATCCCACAGAAAACAAACACTATTGAAACCTATACCTAACATGTTTAGCTATACTGATTTTTATCATTTAATCTTCTGGAAACAAAATCTTATTTTAAACTAACTGGGCCAACAAAACAGATCATCCAATAATTCTAACCCATAGCCTCACTTTCAAGCATTTATTACTTTTCAAGTTTAGTCTAATTTAAATTATTACCCTCAAATGTAATACAAATTTTCTTTGTATGTAAACAAGAATGATTTGTAAATAACATAAAACAACTAGTTTAAGTAAAGCAAATCTTTACTTGCTAGTATATAATTTCTAAGCAAGAATTATTCTCAATAATGCTGAAACACATTAAATATTTGAATCCTTTCAAAAGAGTAACTCCCTTTTAAAATGTATTTGCATTACCCATTAGCCTAGGAAACATGTTTAATCTGTACATTAACTACTATAAATTATGATAAATTAATATCTGTTGTGCTTTTTTAAGCAAATGTCAGTGGGGTGGGTTTGAGCAGTTACATAATACACAATATAATTGTATTAAGTGGTAAGTCAATATATAGTAGGCAGGCTTTGGGAGTTATAAGAAGAGACAGCCAAATTTGTTCTTTGAATTTGTTAGAGGGTTTACTAAAAAGACTACAGCAATGGTCTTCATTGAAATACGAAAGCCCTCTGGTTACCGAATGGACGGAATGTGTGTGCAGTATGAGGACAGGGTTCATGATTGCAATGTGTTTCCTATGACATGCTTTTTCACAGTGATTAGGTCTTATTGATTATTCGCATCCAATCCTTGTATTTGATTAGTCTCAAATAACTCGATTTCAGTCATTGTTGGGATTAATCATGAACACATCAGCTCACGCTCAGGATTCTGTATGAAGGGAAATATTGATGATTTATACACAATTATCAGATAGTGCCTTATTACACAAATTTACAAAATATCCTATCTATACTCACAAAATCTACAAAGATCTTACTATCGAGGATATAATAGACATGGCCTCTGAGAACCTGCATGGAAAAGAAAGTTGATATTTAGGTAGTTAAGTATCAGATGTAAGGAATATGGGAAAGAAAAGCACCACATAAGAAATTATAAGGTTGGGCCAGCCCAGTAACCTAGTGGTTAAAGGAGTCAGATACCACATGGCTGGCCATAGTTTGCGCCCAGTTCAGGGAGCTAGAAATTCACACACCATTCATAACAAAACCTGGTTCTAAAGGAATATGGGAAAGAAAAGCACCACATAAGAAATTATAAGGTTGGGCCAGCCCAGTAACCTAGTGGTTAAAGGAGTCAGATACCACATGGCTGGCCATAGTTTGAGCCCAGTTCAGGGAGCTAGAAATGCACACACAATTCCTATGAGTGCATCCTCCAAATACCAAGAGGATGGAGAAACGGGGGAAAAGGGACTGTGCCATGGCCACATCCCAATATTAGGTACTTTTCTCTCTACGTGTGTCTCTGACTCTCTCTGGCAGGCACACATAGTCTTTGACAATGAAAAAAAGAAAGAAAGGAAGAAAGAGGCAATTTGAACTAAAGAAAGTAAAAAAGCACCCCCTACCATGAACAACTGTCATGCCACAATCCCTTCTCTTTCATTTCTCCCTCCTTTCAGGATTTTAGGCACGTGTGCACACACTCTCAGTGTGTTTTTCAAGCTGCTGGGTCCAGACTCAGACCTCACAGTCAGCCATATGGGATCCAGCTGCCTTAACTACCTCACCACCAGCTGACCCAGCAACTAAGTTCTTGAGAAATATTATAAGATAAAAAATAATAGTGATTTATGTCAATAGGTCATTTTCAGCTTTTTAAAAAAACTTCCCAAAGGGTGCATCTGTCAGAGAGACAGAAAAAGACAGTAAACAGGAAAGTAAGAAATCACCCCACAGGGAGGAATGCCACCCTGCAATCCCTTTTCCTCTATTTCCCTCTTGAGAACTTAGGCACCCTCACACACAGCACTAAGTGTGATTTTTAAGCCGCTGGACCCAGGACTTGCAGTCAGTAATGTGGAAGTCCAGAATCTTAACCACCACTACTCCACCTGCTTGTCCCATCATTTTCAGCTTTTAAAGATATCTCCACATGTCACTAGGCAGGACAAGTAATACATAAATATATTGAGCAAATAAATTGAGTAATCAACATACAGAAATCAAATAATTGCTAATTAGTAACAGTCAAACGATAATCCAAGTGCCTGACCCTTTGCCCAATGTTATTTATTCTGTAAAGCCAGTAGTTCTATACCTAGTCACACACCAAATCATCAGGAGCTGTTTAGAAATACAGAGCCCTCTCCCTTGGTGATGGCTGTACAAAGCTGTCTTTGAAAACTCCTGTCTTATTAGGACAGACAGGCTTCTCACAAGGAGCACAATGTTCAAAATAGGCATCTATCACCCAGGTCTTCTGAGTGAAAAGAGGAAGCCACCAGAGTAATTCAGACAAAAGGCAATAAAGGCTTGAGCTGAAAATGAAAAGAATGATACTCAAGTATTCCTACAGAGGTAAAATCAGCTAAATTTTTTGACTGATTGAATGTGACAGTGAAAGAAAGAAAAAAGGTAAAAGAACTACAAGGTTATAGTTTTGAGAGACCAAGAGGATAGCAGATCCTTTGAGAATGTTAAGCAACTTAAAAACTATGTATAGTATATGAGTGCATATGCCTGAATATTTTTGTTTTTCTGTACAGATCTAACTTCTCATATCCCACAGAAAACAAACACTATTGAAACCTATACCTAACATGTTTAGCTATACTGATTTTTATCATTTAATCTTCTGGAAACAAAATCTTATTTTAAACTAACTGGGCCAACAAAACAGATCATCCAATAATTCTAACCCATAGCCTCACTTTCAAGCATTTATTACTTTTCAAGTTTAGTCTAATTTAAATTATTACCCTCAAATGTAATACAAATTTTCTTTGTATGTAAACAAGAATGATTTGTAAATAACATAAAACAACTAGTTTAAGTAAAGCAAATCTTTACTTGCTAGTATATAATTTCTAAGCAAGAATTATTCTCAATAATGCTGAAACACATTAAATATTTGAATCCTTTCAAAAGAGTAACTCCCTTTTAAAATGTATTTGCATTACCCATTAGCCTAGGAAACATGTTTAATCTGTACATTAACTACTATAAATTATGATAAATTAATATCTGTTGTGCTTTTTTAAGCAAATGTCAGTGGGGTGGGTTTGAGCAGTTACATAATACACAATATAATTGTATTAAGTGGTAAGTCAATATATAGTAGGCAGGCTTTGGGAGTTATAAGAAGAGACAGCCAAATTTGTTCTTTGAATTTGTTAGAGGGTTTACTAAAAAGACTACAGCAATGGTCTTCATTGAAATACGAAAGCCCTCTGGTTACCGAATGGACGGAATGTGTGTGCAGTATGAGGACAGGGTTCATGATTGCAATGTGTTTCCTATGACATGCTTTTTCACAGTGATTAGGTCTTATTGATTATTCGCATCCAATCCTTGTATTTGATTAGTCTCAAATAACTCGATTTCAGTCATTGTTGGGATTAATCATGAACACATCAGCTCACGCTCAGGATTCTGTATGAAGGGAAATATTGATGATTTATACACAATTATCAGATAGTGCCTTATTACACAAATTTACAAAATATCCTATCTATACTCACAAAATCTACAAAGATCTTACTATCGAGGATATAATAGACATGGCCTCTGAGAACCTGCATGGAAAAGAAAGTTGATATTTAGGTAGTTAAGTATCAGATGTTATTTTAAATGCCTTTACTCACTGATCAATTCTATGGGTAAGTACTATTATTATTCCTACTTTACAGATGAAGCAACTGAAATAAAAGAGTGATTTGCCAAAGGTCAGGATGTTAGCAAGTGATGGAAATGGCATGTGAATACAGGCAATCTGGCTGACATCCATGCTTATACATTTTATGCCATTACTTAAGAGAACAGTGGCGGCATGGATCCTCTGAAATAGCATAGTGTTGACGTCAAAATAATGTCACAGCCACCTGTCAAGCAAAGTGCACAGGAGTAATACTACGTCACATTGGGTCAAGTGTACATTAGCTATTCAAGTGACACAGGTAGTGTATTTAATAATGTTATTGGATGATAAACTCAAAGATGATTTGTCAATCAGCTACATTACAAGAGAATTAATGTTTAAATGAGATATGTGCCTTGAGAGAATAAAATTACGCATCGTAGTTATTTATTATGAATATAAAAAGCCAGAAAATTTAAATCTAATTGAGCATTACTTCTTTAAATACTTCTAAGTCAATTAATTATGATTTTTTAAAATGTGAACTAAGAAGAGCCAAAAAAATTCAGACATGTAACTCAAAACAATATAACTTAAAATTGGCAAATAATAAAATACAGGATTTTTTAAAGCTCATTTCTTTATTTCACAAGTGAGGGAGAAGAGACAGAAAGAGAAAGGACATCTCAAAAGATGCTGCTGTTCACACCATGATCCCTCCCAGCCCCTCCCAGCCCCAGATCATGTGCTCACACATACACATAGCATGTTCAGTGAGGTCTCTATATACAAACCCAGAAACTTTCCATGTGAGTCGACCACTATATCAGTATTGTGCCAACATCGAGCTCCCCCTACTTTTACCCATTTCACTACCCAAAAGGATCTATTGAGACACCTGAATAATAAAATGGAAGATTGATTTTAAAATTAATAAACATTGACTTAATTTACTTCAACTTGTTGCTTGATGATTTTAAGAAAACTAGTTTAGGTGGCTTCCTATCACTGGCTTAATATGACTACATGAATTCAAACATCCTAACTTTATGTAGGGGAGAAAAGCTGAAGAAGGTTTCCATGACTTTATTGGGCATTGTAACTATGATGGCGTAAGTTCAATTATTTGGGTTGTCTGATTTAGGCATATGTGGGAGATAAGAAAGGGGTTGTCAATGCATTCCTAGTCTGGCCTGACTTTATTTCTATTTTTGACAAAAACTATATATAAAATATGTAAAATCTTGATCAGATACCCCTTGCATCTGGTCTATATTTTTCCTTATTTGAATTAAAACTATTCCATGTAACTAAAGAAAAGAAAACTATCAAAGTTTTGTATAAATTTTCAAAAAAGAAAAAATGTAACATGTGAGGAAACAATTTTGTTTTTCCAAGTAACATCATCTAATGGTGTGTGCTAAAGAATAACAGCCCTTTGAGCTGTTCTCAAAATGTGGTCCCTGCACTAGCAGCGTCAGCATCACCTGGAGGCATGTGAAATGCAAATTCTCCATCCCCTAGACACTATTAAATGCAAATTCTCAGGCTGCCCCAGATTTGTTGAATCTGAAAGCCTGGGCTGTATCTTTCTACAGGTGATTCTGACAGATTTTAAAGTTAGAGAGTCAATATTTCATGTACTGTTACACAAGCTTTTTGTTTTGTTCTGCTCTGTGTTTGTGTGTGTGTGTGTGTGTGTGTAGTATGATATGTGGAAGAAAACTAAATGTTACCCCAAAATATGTCTCTTTGTCATAAAAACTGTTTTGAGCTGCAGGCGATTAAGAACCAGAAATGTAAGAACGAGGAGCTCTTTCTACTTTCCTTCTCTGCCTAAAGACAGGATATAAATCCTCATTTACTGGAGATGACTCTAGACTCTTATCAGCCCAGAGATAAACTCAAAGAAATCTGCACAAACTATATTCCATTAGTTCCATCCCATGTGATTATCATTCCAAAATTCTCACCCTCAGAAACCCAAAATGGCTTTCTGTTGTCCTGTCATTTCTCCATAATTTCATTGTGTTGTTGTTGTTGTTAAAGATGGTGTATATATTGGAATATTAAGCCACCACTTTTATTAATGGTTATCTTCCATTAAGGTTTTATTCACATGATGTGTGCTACACCTATTAAATCATTTGGTTTTTTGCTGTGGTAATATTTTTTTTTCACCAAGAGCCACAGCTGAAAACTTCAGATGGGTAAAGTTTTACTTCCCAAAGAATGTGAAAGGTATGGATGAGAGGAATGGAGAGGGTTTATGAGTAAAGACAACATTTACAGAACAAGGGGTCCTCAAAAAGCTGATGTAAATTTTATATTATGAAAAAACTGGGACCAGCAGTTAGCATAATGGCTATGTTGCTGAACTCCCATGTAGCCGACCGTGGTTCGAGTCCTGGACCCGGTGGCTTAAACTCACGCCGGGTGCATATGCATACTTGCCCAAGATCCCAAGAGGAGAACTGAGGAGAAGGAATTGTGGCATGGCCATCCCCCCCTGGGAGGTGATTTCTTGCTTTCTGTCTCTCTGTCTCTGTCTGTCTTTCTGGCAAGCACACACACCCTTTAGCAAAATCCTCTCAAAAAAAAAAAAAAAACTGCATGGATTTCATTTTTTTCTTTTTTTAAAAAATTTTTTAGAGGTTTTATGCCTTAGGATACATGCAATCATTGGGGAGAGGGACAGAGAGAGAGAGAGAAAGACAGTGAGAGGGAAAGTGAGAAATCACCCCCCAAGGGTGATGGTCACCCGCAATCCATTCTCTTCAATTCTTTTTCTGTGATCTTAGGCATTCATGTACACACGTCCAGCCTGATTTTGTTTTGGTTTTCGTTTTTCGAGAAGAGATTGTTGCTACAGGGCAACATGTGTTAGCCGAAAAGACAGGGAGACAAAAAGCAAGAAATCACCCGGAAAGGGGATGGCCAGAATACAGTCTTTTCTCCTCCATTCCTCTCTTGGGATTTTGGGCACACACACACGCCCAGCATAAGTTTTAAGCCCCCAAGTCTGAGACTCAAACCACAGTTGGCCATGTGGGAGTCCAACAAGGTAACCACTATACCATCTGCTTGTCCCAACAGTTAGGTAAGTGGGAGTCCAGCAATGCAAGTGCTATACCATCTGCTGGCTCCGGATTCCACGTTTTTTGTTCTTTTTGGTAACGAAATAAACTTGTACTCTAATTTTACTTTCCACAAACTAAAGTTCCCTAGTATAATAATCAGGGTGAATGGCAGAATCAGAATGCAGTGGAACAGAAGAGGTCATGGAACAAAGATGTCAGGGTGGTGGAAAGTACCATACATAGATGCTGAAATCACCAAGAATGTTTTTTATAGAATTTTTATTTACACTTAGTCATTGTATATCTTTCTAATGTACAAGATGGTTTTTATAAGCATTCATGCTGCACCGTCAGTCAAGTCAAAGATTTTACCATGTAGAATATTTTCAATAGATAGCTTTGCATTCTTGTGTCTGTTACATGATTTTTCTCTGACCTCTCCCTTCCTCTCTCTACTATCCACCCTTCCTATACAGTCTCTGGTTTCTATACTCGCCCTCCCTGCTAGTATATCTTTGAATGACAGAGTTTTTACAAATAATTTCAAAACTATAATTGAAACACCTTAAGGTCATTTTGTTCTCTTCATAATTTTATAATTTTACCCTAAAATACCTTTCAAGATAGACAAATTTTGAAAGTATAATTTTTATTTTAGTAAGATTCAATTTAGTAATGTTTGCCTTAAACATATGTAACCAATTTACTTGTTTGAAAGGCAGTCTTCTAGGCCAGTAGGTCATAGGAATGTTAAGGTGGCTAGATTCCAAGTGGACAACTGGGCTGTTTCAGTCCTCGACCTGGCGGTCTGGAAATATACCAGGTGCATGTATGTGTATGCTCAAAAACCTAAGGAGGAGATGAGATTGCAGTGTGGCCACGCCCCAGGAGGGGGAGATTTCTCACTTTCTGTCTCTGTCTCTCTTTCTGTCTCTCCCACAATGTAAGCATCTTGTAGCAAAATTACAAAAATAAATAATTTTTAAAAAGTTGTCTTCTTCCTAAAGCCTTTCTATTATTATGTAAAATAAAAATATTTCTTTCATTAATTATCATACCTTTACAGATAAAAATCAGTTTCATATGCTGTCATTCTTATCTGACATTCCTGCACAATTATTAATATATATATACATATATAATATATACATATATTGCTATATTAAAAAGATCAGAGCCAATACGTATTTAGTTTTATTAATTATTTATTTAATTTTATTATTATTATTGTTGTTGTTGTTGTTAAATTTGACCAGAGAAAGAGGGAGAGAGAGAGAGAAAGCAAAAGTAAGAAAGCAAGCCTCCAGGTCCAGGACTCGAACCATGGTTGACCATGTGAGAGTTCAGTCCTTCAACCTCCATGCCTCAAGCCAGTCCACTATTTAGTTTTATTAAGAATGAAAGGGAGGGGGTAGATACAGTTGTACACATGGGAAGGTTTTGGGTTTCTGCCCAGACATCTCCCTGAGTACACTGTTCCTACTTGTGCCCATGATTCAGGGCTGGCTGAAGCTAGGCATGGATTGTTATTTCAGACACTGGTGTTGGTGCCTATCACTCTGTCCCTTTCTCTCTCTCTGTTCTCTTGTCTCTCTGTCTCTGTCTTATTCTGTCTCTTTCTCTCTGACTCTCTCACTTTTTCTGCCTCTCTTGCTTATAGAAGAAATAAACACACTTTAAAAAAAAAATGGAGAAGAAGCAAAGATAAATCATTCTCCTTGAGCCCTGACTTGACTTGTAGGTATCTCAAATATACCCATTCGGCTGTCCCATGAATTCCATTTTGGAGGCAGTTAGTTTATATACTCAATATTGGTATTCATGAAAACCAGGATAGAGGCAGGCTGCTGTCAGTTGCATATCAGTGCTCAGTATGCTTTTACATCCCACGTTGCTATATTTACATGCAGTGTTTTCATAAAATCCTACTCTTATTTTATGCAGGAATTATTGTCAAACTAAAAATGGCACTAAAAGTGAGACTGGTAATTTATGATAATTTGGACATCCTTCAAAAAGCAACAAAATTTTAAGTCTCATATTATAATATCTAATGAGTTCCAAGGATTTTACTTTTGCTTTATTTGTTTACTACTGGGATTTACAATAATCTAAAGTATACCATTATGATTGCACATTGTTTATAATATTAGCTATATCCTTGAGTGAATATTATTAATAATGTCAGCTATGTCCTTCAAATTTTATTTTATTACTATTAACAGGAAAATCACATATTTTTAAAGTTGTATGAAACCATTCATTCACAGTTTTTAAACTATGTGTTCCTCTCATATAGAATCAAAATAAGGATACATTACTCATAGCAGATGTGAGAAAGGTTACTAGTTAGTATAAGGGTAATTCTTCTATTTCATAAAATGTTCTTTTTAAACATATATGACAGGAAATTTTAATTGTATTTCAAAATCAATTCTCCATTAAAAAATAATAATAAGACAGATTTCATTTAATTTAAGCTGAACAAGTGGTTCCTAAGCTAAAACCACAGCCCAATATTTGTCATAGCTAGGAATGATTGGCATGACTATGAGCTGGCCGAAAGGATGGGTACAGAAATTATGTGTTCAAATCTTTACAAGGAAAAGTCTTGATCTCATTTTCTTCATTTCCTTTTTCTGCAGGATACATAATCGGAGATGGTGAGTACTGTTCTTTGAATGAATAACATACTTAGAGACAGAAGACCAACACAACAGAAGGAGATTGGTCTGAATGATTATGTGAAGCAAACCCAATCAGCAGAGCACCTAATAATCTGAAATTTATTCCAGAAACAAACAAACAAAAACACCTACCTAGTTATAGACACTGCTATCTTGGCCCTTGAGAAAGCAAGATAACCAGTATCTGGGAATAGCAGTTGGCGTAATGGCTATGTCACCGGACTCCCATGTAGTCGACCATAGTTCGAGTCCTGGACCCAATGGTTTAAACTCATGCCAGGTGCGTATGCATATGCATGCCCAAGATCCCAAGAGGAGAATGGAGGAGAAGGGATTACGGTGTGGCAATCCCCCCTGGGGGATGATTTCTCACTTTGTGTCTCTCTGTCTTTCTGGCGAGTGCTCAAGCCCTATAGCAAAAACCTCTCAAAAAAAAAAAAAAAGTGACATAACCAATACCTAATCTAATATGTCTAATATGATAACTGAACAAAGTGCTTATCATCCACTGGATTCACCTTAATAAAGAGTAATAAACTTGTAAAGTTAACCAATTATTTTTCTCACTGGCAAAACACATATAACTCAAATGTAAAGAATAGCACAGGAGGGCCCCAGGCTTCACCTCACCTGCTTGCTGAATTTTGTTTCTTCAACCACATTCATTGATCCCCAGTATTGGCACTCCAGCTTTATAAACAATTGGCTTTCTTTCAGCCTCTACTCTTAGCTTTGCTTTGCAGACACTCCAGTTTCATACTTCTTTGACGTCCTTCCAGGTACCATGCCTCATGTGACCTAAACACTAAGACTTGCCTTTCTGAATCTTACCCTTTCACCAGCCCCCATGTAAGATTTTCATGTCCTTCTGTGGAAATAAGACATAGATATATTTTCACATAAGCTTCAGGACTAGTCTACATTTTTTACATCCTGATAAACCAACGGTGAGCTGAAAGTACTGATAAGTCCAGAGAGTTGAGTTGAAAGTACTGAAGTGCATTTAATGTACTGTAGAGTATCTATAGGTTCTTTATCTTGGTGATTGCTGGTTGCCACTGCCTAGAATCAGAAGAGAGTATCTTACCCATTATTGTTGACCTAGGAAAATATCAAAATACAAAGTATGGTTCTTATTGAGTACCTATCACTGTCACACCATCATAAAGTCAAAGAATGAAAAATCAGATCATCAAAAGTGGGGGACCATCCGCATATATACATACATATACATGCACAGTATATTACCTGTAACATCTGTTCTAGTGAGTATTCCTGAAAATTAAAAGATTTCAGACTGTTTTCTCCCAAGTTTATTATTATCATTGCCACTTGCCCATAGAAAAACATGTATTGTAAAAACATGCTACAATTTGCTATGATTTATTATTTTAGCCAAGGGCTATGCTTGGTAATTTTTTTAAATATAGCTATCAAGAGGTCACAGGAATTATAATTAAGCTAATAAATTACAGCAACACAACTTCTACAACTGTAATTCCTGAGTTTACATCTCAGTTCCAGCAGCTGTCAGCTACTTATGTGATGTTGAACAAGTTAAGTTAAATTCTCTCTGCCTCAGTTTCTTGATCTGAAACACTGAGTCCTAATAACAGGATCTTCCTGATAAGGTTGTTATGAGCATTAAAATAATTAATGTTCATAAATTCTTTAAAATATTGATAGTACCTGGCAAATTGTAAGTCTTAAAAATGGATGAAAAGAAGAAAGGAAGAAAAGAGAAAAGGAAAAGAGGGAGGAAGGAAGAAAGGAAGTAAGGAAGGAGGGAAGGAGGGGAGAAAGGAGATGAAAGAGAAAACAAAAGAAGGAATGAGAGAAAGAGACAAAAGAGAAAGGGAGGGTAGGGAGAAAAGAAGTGAGGGGAAGAAAAAAAAGAGTTCTATAATGAATAAACCTGATTATATTTGTAGCCTAGAAGCTATAAATTTTGGGTACAATCATGGCATATTTGAAATTATAAAATAATTATTTCACAAAATGCATTTTTAGAAGGAAAACAGAGAAAAACACATATGAGAAAAGACAAGAATCAACAGGTTCGTGGGGCTTTTTTTCTTGTGCTTGTCCCTGAAGGTGACCTTTTTGGAAGAACGTATGTTATTTGTTCCCTGAGCTGTGTTGATTAGTTTCTTCATCATACACAGACAAATTAGGAAGGCTGCTGTGGTGCCCAGAAATCATCCGTTAAACAAAGTCAAAATTAATGATAAAATTGAGTTCCCTTTGTGTTTGATTTTCATCTATCTGCAGTCAATTATAAACGAGCTATCAAAGAAAGCTACCCATTAGCTGTTAATTCATAATGACTTCAGAAAGCAATCCCCACACTACCATTGATATCTCACTGACAACCTCCTACTCTCGTAGGGCTTTAGTTGAAAATGAAAAGGGAAAACAAAACTACAGAATACAAGCCTCTCCTCAGGCTGAGTCTGGCTTTGAGAAACTCTAATGCATAGAATCAGGTTTAATATAAATAACGTGCAATAAGATTTCACCCATAAATTTAAAAGAGACAACTAAACCATATTTTTATGCTTCACCATGACTTAATGTATCTCAAGTAAAAATAGACATAGATGTAGTAATGGTACACTCCAGAATTCTGTTTTATTATGTCAAAGTGAATATTCTTCAAAGTTTGAGAAAGTTTTCAATAAAAAATTGTCTGAAACAGAGATGATATGTACCTCACCCAGAGAGAAGAAACAGCTAATTATTCATTGGAGATTAAGTGACATCATCCCATAAGTGGAATTTTCTCTCCTCATAATCTAAATGACTAAACATTCCGACTTCTGGTACATGCACGGTAAACCTACGCTCTCCTAACTAGATAGCTCTGAGTTCTAAAGAAAAAGAATTAGATACTGCTTATTTGTACATAGACGACGTAAAGAAATAATAAAAACAAACGTGGGTTTTGATTTGAAATAATTCCGAGGCCTTATTTATAGATTTGGATACATTTGATTTACAGTTTTTCTTACTTAGAAAAACAAAAAGACTTACAACAAAAACACAATGCCACATGATATTTTTAAATAAAATGAGAAAGGAAAGCAAGGAGAAAAGATAACGGCATAGGACTTTGTGGGTAGGATGGCTACTGAAATTATACAATTCTTTATTTTAAGCTCTTTGACACACAAGAAAAAGAGAGAAACCATGAGATAAAAATAACTATTTCGAATCTCAAAGAGAAAGGCAAACTCCTTCTAAAATTACGTTCTGAAACAGTGACTCACAACCAGAAACACAAAAATTTCCAAACCACTATTGTTTACTTGGGTTCCTTTTTTTGCCTTACTCTAATGCTAACAGGACTCCTCCTATAATAGCAATTCTATAGGTCTACTAAAATACCTAAGGTCAAAAAACATAATTTGAAAAATCACAAAAAGCTTTTCAGTTTCTTTCACTTTCTGTATAATATGCATAATCAAGGAAATCTCCAACAGTGAAGTGCACTTACCTGACAGGCTCTATCCTTCCCATTTTGCAGCCAACAAATATATTTTGAGCAGCTTATATGAATCAGACATTACCAAGCCTCAATGACACAAAGATGACTAAGACACTGACCTTACTCTCAAAACGTTCACAGAATAAACGGTGAGACTAACTGATCAATTATAAGCACAGTCATAGGTTGTTCTATAATTGAAGTACATATTGATCACAGTAAATGAGCAAGAAACAGACTCTAAAAAGTTAGAAGGGGAAGGAGTAGGTAGTAAGGGGAAAATGCAGTTTCACCTTATGAAAAACTTCACCAAACTAAATGGCAGGCAAGCTCTATATCAAAGACTGGAAATCTGGGACCAGCATATGGAGAAATGCTTACATTGCTGGACTCCCATATAGTGAACACAGTTCGAATGCTGGGCCCGGTGACTTAAAACTCATGCCAGGCACATGTGTGTACATGCCCAGGATCCCAAGAGGAGAATGGAGATGAGACTGTGGCATGGCCAACCCCCCAGTGGAGAGCAATTTCTCACTTTCTGTCTCTCTGTTTCTCTGGTCAGGACATGTACCCTACCCTATAGTAAAAATCTCTCTCTCAAAAAAAAAAAAAAAAAAAGACTGGGAATCTATCAGCCTACTAAAATGAGAAAAGCCTAATCCAAGGAAAAGAAATGTTGCCTTCACATTTGCTGAGACATGACCAGAATAGCGTTTGTAAAAATGCAGGCAATTCAGTGTGGATAGTACAAGAATAGTGTTTGTAAAAACTCAGGCAATTCAGTGTGCACAGTACAAGACCAAGAAAAAGCTGGAGAGGAATCGAGAGGTCAGGGCATGTAGGGCTTTGTATGGGAAAGCAAAGAGGATGGAATGCAACCTATGGGCCAGTACTGTTCAAGCTTCCTTAAAACTGATAAATATTTATATAGACATAATCATACATGGGAGATCAATTACAAAAAGGAGCTGCTCTATATCATAAGAGTAGTGAGGAATCTGAAAATTCATCAGAGCAGTTTCCTATCCCCCAGTTTGAAAAACAAGCTAGAGGGACCAGCAGATGGTGTAATGGCTGCATCGCTGTACTCCCATGTAGTCGACCACAGTTCGAGTCCTGGACTTAGCAGATTAAAATGCATACCAGGTATGTGTGCATAAGTGTACAAAATCCCGAGAGCAGAATGAAAGAGAAGGGAATGTAGTCTAGCCACACTCCCAGAGGGTGATTTGTTTTGTCTTTCTCTCTCTTTCTGTGTTTGGTGCCAAGTAGCAAAAATCTCTCTTAAAAAATAGAAGCAAATAAGAGGCAGGGGGGAGTTCATTACAAAGGGCTGAAAGCAGGAGAATAACATGGGCAGATTTCAAATCTTGTTTTTTTTTATTAACATTTAATTATGGTATATCCTTACAGCATACATAATGGCTTTTCTCAGCATGAATACACTGCCTATTAGTCTAGTCCAAGATCATAGAATGATAATGTTAATATAAAAATAGACTAAGGTAAGAGGTGACAAAGAAAATCAGAGAGAAGGTCAGTTTTGAAGATACGGCCATTCGAAGAATCCAAAATGAAACTCTGTGTTAAAGCAGATTATAGTCAAGCTTTTAGAAAGAGAAAGATGAAATCTAAGCAATACCAGAAAACATAGCTGATCGCATGCAAAGAAATAAGATTTTTATCAAGAACACTGCATAAAAGACAAAACTGCAATGTATCTTCAGGGTGCTGAGAACTAACGACTTTGAATCTAGATTCCTATAACAAACTCTAGCATCGCTGTACTCCCATGTAGTCGACCACAGTTCGAGTCCTGGACTTAGCAGATTAAAATGCATACCAGGTATGTGTGCATAAGTGTACAAAATCCCGAGAGCAGAATGAAAGAGAAGGGAATGTAGTCTAGCCACACTCCCAGAGGGTGATTTGTTTTGTCTTTCTCTCTCTTTCTGTGTTTGGTGCCAAGTAGCAAAAATCTCTCTTAAAAAATAGAAGCAAATAAGAGGCAGGGGGGAGTTCATTACAAAGGGCTGAAAGCAGGAGAATAACATGGGCAGATTTCAAATCTTGTTTTTTTTTATTAACATTTAATTATGGTATATCCTTACAGCATACATAATGGCTTTTCTCAGCATGAATACACTGCCTATTAGTCTAGTCCAAGATCATAGAATGATAATGTTAATATAAAAATAGACTAAGGTAAGAGGTGACAAAGAAAATCAGAGAGAAGGTCAGTTTTGAAGATACGGCCATTCGAAGAATCCAAAATGAAACTCTGTGTTAAAGCAGATTATAGTCAAGCTTTTAGAAAGAGAAAGATGAAATCTAAGCAATACCAGAAAACATAGCTGATCGCATGCAAAGAAATAAGATTTTTATCAAGAACACTGCATAAAAGACAAAACTGCAATGTATCTTCAGGGTGCTGAGAACTAACGACTTTGAATCTAGATTCCTATAACAAACTCTAATACAAGATTAAATATGAAATATGTGAGATTTCAAGTCGTCTCTAAAAAAAAAGTCTGCAGGATATGCCTGAGGAAAAGAAGATAGTAACATTAAACTGCAGATACAATGGTTTAAGACAAGTTCGAGCAATGATTTAAGGCAAGTTTGAGTTGGCAGGCAGTACACAGTATAAGGCTGTATTTTTCATCTATCATGACTAGAAATGAAAACTCAAAAGATTGAGACCCCATCACAGGTCATAACACAGTGGGACTCATTTATGAACTTGTACAAAGTACTAATAGAAACATTTGGTTCCAAATGATTCACAACGGCGAGATGTACATTGCTTCATTCACAAGTCTGGAATTTAAATGAACTACAGTTAGCTACTTGTGCAATTTTATTATCCAGCACAGAAGTTAGAAACCAATGAATAGAGGTGAGGATATGATAAGAGCCAATGCAGTTGATCACAGACTTTTCTTTTTAGAAATATTTCAAAGTAAGAGAAGATGACAGGATATTCATAGACCTTCCACAGTGACTATGAGTTGACAATGAGATTAGTACTCATAAGTGTAAGAAATATTTGTGAGAAAAAAAATCAGGTCATGAAGGGTCAAAGTTTTGAATAAAACAAGAAAGCACAGAATAAATAATTATCTATTATTTTAAAATTACTGGGACTTCTAAAGCTTATTGATTTATTTTTTCCATGAATAAGAAAGTGAAAGAGAGAGAAAAACAACAACAACAACAACAAAACCAGTATCCGCAATAGGGTCTCAATCTCCTGATAACCTCTAAGCCAATCTCAGATTATAGGTGTGGGCATGCCTGGCATTCCCAGGGAAGTTTTCAGATTCAAACCCCAAACCCTCTCATGTGGGTCAGCCTCACAAAGCACTACATTTTTATTGCTTTGCCACTGTCTAGCCCCACACTAGGTTATTTTAGACAAACAACAAGTTTTGTTGTTTTTTTTTTTTTAAAGCAAAGACTAAATTGTGTTATCTTGCCTATTTTCAGAAAAAAAAAAGGTTTCCTAAAAGAGATTTACTATTCTATTTAGTTGCTCTATATGTGTGGTTTCCTAAAACATTTACTATTCTATTTAGTTGCTCTATATGTGTGATGTAATCATAAGTCAATATAAATTAAAATGACCACCAACTCTCACATGTCATGGTTAATACTTGTACAGTCTTGATTTTATATTCTATTATCCCCTGACACCTGAAAACTTTTTACTAATTTACATCCACCAGCTCCTTCAAGACTAAGCTCAAGACAAAGCTCTCTCCATAAATCTTCCCTAACTATTCAGCATATGGCCTTTATTTTTCTAGTTCTTTCCACTTCCCCAATATTTATTCTCTCTTATTTATATGTTCCTCCTCTGTCATCTTCTCTCTTGGGTTCCTCTTAACACCCTAAAAATTCAGTGAAAGCTAAATAACAAACAAAACAAAACAAAAAACAACAACAAAACAAAAACCTGACATATTCCATTTACTTAATCCTGCTCTTCTATCACAAATTTCTTAAAGCCATTCATGCTTATGAAGAGTTTTCTTGGCCATACAATAAATTCAGAACATGCATTTTACCTATTCTTTCTCACACATCCAGAGAAGATAGTGCAATTTTTCAAGCACAGAAAACATGAAATTAATACTTGTTAAAGCATTTAATAAGGAAAGAAAAAATAAAATGGGATAAAGACAGTCATGCGGAGTGAGCTCAAAATGGAAGGAAATAGTGCCACTCTCTGTCTCAGCCATGCCTCAAGGCAGTTACTCCACAGACGGGCAAACACCCTGATTTGGGCATTTACACATTTATGTTATACTTCCCATCAGCATTCTGGGGAGCTTCAGGAAAAAGAAAAATGAATCAATTAACAAGCCTTCATTCCACTCGACAGAAAACCATTTCCTAGTATGTTATTTAGGTTCATTAACATTCATATTGTATTTTGCAAATACAAAGAATTATCATCTCTGTGGTAAGGGAAAGCACATCTAATTCTAACTACAAATTAAATGTTTCAGGGTCTTAAAGGTTGATTAAGTTGAACCAGGTAACAAATGAAGCGAGTAAAGGCTTTTTTGTTTCTTTAGGTCAGAGAAGAACATCTTTAACACATATAGTAAGTAAAGACATCACTAGCAAGAGATAATCAATTTGACCAAAATCTTATAATCACCGTATATGAGAATGCAATAACCCAACTGAACCCTAGAATCAAAAAATATTCTTCTCCCCAGCAGATGTACTTTTTTGTTCTTCCACTTAAAGAGGCTGTTTTAAAGTTTGAATTCAAAATGACAAACTTCCCCAGGGTTTCTTTTCTCACTCTGCCAAGCCCTCATTGAACTAAACAACAGTAAAAGGTGCAACATTAACAAATGACAGCAAAGAAGACAAGAGACCATAAACTTTAACCAATTTTTGAAAGATTGAAAACAACTGGAGGGGTAAGAACTATACAGTAAGGTAAAAGTTACAATCTAATACTGCAGAGGAAGAACTGGAAGAGAGCTAGCCAATTTGCCTCATAAAGCCCTTAAAATATTCGGTTTCTCAAGGTTCCTAGTATTTCTTTTTTTTTTTTTGAGAAGTTTTTGCTATAGGGCGCGTGCTTGCGCTAGCCAGACAGAGAGAGAGAGAGAGGCAGAGAGATAAAAAGCAAGAAATCACCCCCCAGGAGGGATGGCCATGCCGCAATCCCTTCTCCTCCATTCTCTTCTCGGGATCCTGAGCACGCACACACACACGCCCGGCGTAAGTTTAAGCCACCGGGTCCGGGACTCAAACCACGGTCAACTACATGGGAGTCCAGCAATATAGCCATTATGCTAACTGCTGGTCCCACCGGCTCTTAGTATTATAAAAGAAAGTAAAGTTCAATGCTAAAACTAAGAGGACAGTAGGATAACTCAGAACCCATGGTTCCCCTCACCCATACATGTAAATATTTATCCCTTTCAAACAGCACCTCCAGCTTTCAAAGACAAGACCAGAGGTACATCCACTGAAAAACAATGAAGTTGCTCCAGAGCCAGGAACAATGAGTAAAGTAGATCACAGGGTTTCTACCACATGGTTGAAAATAGAGGCAATAAATACCTTAGTAACAGATGTTTAGTAAATGACCGGAAGCTTACCCCCACACTCTGCCTTTGTCCAAGTATGCCTCTAGACAAGCAGAAAGCCTCCTATGATACTACATCCCTTCCACCCACCCCTTGTAGGAAACCAGAAAAGTCATCTCTGGAAAAATGAAATGATCCTACAGGGGAAAAAAAATGTAAGAACACTTATTGCCATCAACATAAAACTGGGCTTGTTTTCTCGCTACCCAACAATAACCTTACCAGAAACCAAGCCCTGTCCACAGGTGCACAATTTTCAATGATCTTGTCTTGCCTTATTCTAAAATAAGATTTTATAACCATGGATCACCAGTCTTTGAGGACAACCTGCAACATGAAGGTTAGAAACTAAAATGAACACAGAAAAAGAAACTGAAAGAAACAGAGTGGTGGGGGAGTGAGTACGAAAAACATTTGAAGTAAAAAAATCTATAGGTAATATTCTGAAAATATAGAAGCATCTTTGGAAATTAATAAGGGTAGAACTTTTGAAAAAAGAGAATAACAAAAACATAATATTAGACATTTTAAAAATATGACAGCAAGTAGCATGGTGGTTAAGGTGCTGGACAACCACATGGAGGGCTGCGGTTAAAGTCCCAGCCTGACAGCTTGCTTTCTCACTTTCTCTCCCCGCCACCTCTTTTTCTCTCTCCCTCTCATGTACAGGTCCTATAGCAAAATTTTAAAATAATAATAATATTAAAAATAATTATTTAAAAAATATTATTTGTTGGGGCTAGCACATGGCATAGTGGGTTACATCACTGGACTTTCATATGGTTAACTGCAGTTCGAGTCCTGGATCTGGTGACTTAAAACACACAGGACACATGTGTATGCATGTCTAAGATCCTGAGCAGAGAGTAGAGGAGAAGGGATTGCACATGGCCATCCCTCCTGGGAAGGAGAGAGGCAGTGATTTCTTACTTTTCCTCTCACTGTCTCTGTCTCTCTCTCCCCGGCAAGTGCACACATCCTAAGGCAAAAACCTCTACGTATGTGTGTGTGTTTGTGTGTATGTTTATAAAAGCAATTGAAAGATAAAGTAATCTCAAATTAGAATAGAAGGTCAAAAAGATAGACAACTTGAGAGAAAAAGACAAGAAAACTTACACGATACAACATACAACTCTTTGAAATGCTTCAAAGGAAGGAAACAGGCAAGTAAATAATACAAAAAATAATCCTCTTTTATTTTTAATTTAATTTTTTCTATGCGGCACATGCACTGGCCAGAGAGAGAAAGAGAGAAGGAGGAAAGTAAGAGAGTAATGCCCATGAGGAATGATCACACTGCAATCACTTCTCCATCTCTCCCTCCTTTCAGGATTTTGGGCACAAGCTCACATGAGCCTGGTATGTTTTTCAAGCACCAGTTTCTGGGACTTAAACTGCATCGTTTACCATGCAGGATACAGCTACCTTAACCACTAGGCCATGGGTTGCCCTACAAATACTGCATAAATGAAGAATAAAGGGTTTATCGGATTAATTTTCTTAAGCAAATATTTATATACTAACTTTTTATTTATTTATTTTAATTTTCCAGGTGGTGCATGTGCTCACTGGAGAGAGAGACCAAGGAAAAATAGGGAGAGAGAGGGAAAGTAAGAAAGCACCCTGTGGAAGGTGATCATTCCCTTCTCCTAATTTCTCCTTTGGTTTTAGGTAAGTACCCACACATATCCAGGGTATGTTTCAAGCCAATAGGTTCAGGACTCCAACCACAGTTGGCTATGTGGGATCCAGCCTCCTAAACCACCATGCAACTGGCTGGTCCAACAGTAATTTTTTGACACGATACATACCTGCACAAAATCTCTCAATGGCATCCCTTCTGCCTAGCAACCTCACTTCATTTCTCCATAATTAAATTTGCTTTAACCAATCTGATCTCATACCCTCAATACCTCAAACTTTCTCCACAAATCTCTCTCCTTTACAGTCTCAGGAAATGTCCCTTACTGCTCTTTTTCACACAACCCTAAAATATGAAGATTTTAGTTTCCACACCAAAAAGCTGAAGTATGTATTGTAAAATGGCATATTAAATCTGGGATATAGGTCAAGTTTTACTTCTTCTGTGTCACCTTTTTCCCCCTTCTTTCCTCTGAGAGTTCTTAGCCTGATTGGCAGTGCAGCATAATGTTTAAAAGGCCTGAATGAAAGTCCAGTTCTACAATCTACTTTTTCTAGTTCTTAGTGTGTTCATCTTTAAAATAAGAAAATAGTAATAATAATAATAATAATATCTGTTCTCATAGTGTTACCAAGAGGATTAAATTATAAATGAATATGAAGCAATCTCTAATTTGTTTATAAACCCGTATCCAAATTGCAAATATAGGCATTAGGTTCCATGAACCTTTTCTACCAATCAATTGTGTAACATCTGACTGTAACTAGAAAAGCAATATGAACTGCTATAGAGTGAAATATGAAACCTCTAAATTCATATGTTGAAGCCCTAAGCTCCAGTATGATGGTATTTGAATTTGGGATCTTGGAAAATATCCAGGTTTTAATGAGGTTATGTAGGTGGAGTCCCTTCCCCAACTGATGAGATTAGTGACTTCATGAAAGAAGATACCATTTTTTTTTTCTTTCCAGTTTTCTGCTATAAGGTACATGTAGTGCACTGGAGAGAAAAATCATCCCTCACAGAGGATGGGCAAGCCACAGTCTCCTTTCTCCCATTCTCCTATTGGGATTTTGGGTACTCATAGATAAGCAATTGGCATATTTTCAATCTGCTGGTCTAAGACTTTAACCAGTGAGTCAACCATGTGGGATCTTAACCACCAAGCCACCAACTGGCCCCAATACCACAAATTTTGATCTCTCTCTCTACCATGTAAGGACACAGAGAGAAGACTACCATTTACAAACCAGGAAAAGAGCCCTTATCTGAACCCAACCATGCTGGCATCTAGGACCTCCAGTCTCCAGAACTGAAAAATAAATCTCCTATTTAAGCTACTTATGCTATTTTGTTATGACAACTTGAGCTGACTAAAACATACTTTGGAAATGTTACAGTGCTGGGATCAAGAAATGTCTGTTCTAGTCCATTTTCCTTGCTAGTTGGAAAGGAAATGCTACCAAACAAAAATATCATAAACACTAAAGACAAGACAATTATAAATGTCATAGCTAGTCATTTGGGTTTTAAGTGGGATGACAAAATAAGATAAAATGGAAATGAGAAGAAAAAAGTCTTCACTGTGTGTCTCTAATATTCTTTTCAAGTTTACCTCCCTCAACCTCTTAAAAATGAGCTGCATTTTGCCACTTAAGACCAACTAATTCTTTTTTTTTTTTTTTTTGGAGAGGTTTTTGCTATAGGGCGTGTGCACTCACGAGGCAGAGAGAGGCAGAGAGACAGAAAGCGAGAAATCACCCCCCGGGGGGATGGCCACACCACAATCCCTTCTCCTCCATTCTCCTCTCGAGATCTTGGGCACACACGCACACGCACCCGGCATGAGTTTAAGCCACTGGGTCCGGGACTCGAACCGCAGTCGACTACGTGGGAGTCCAGCGACATAGCCATTATGCTAATTGCTGGTCCCCAAGACCGACTCATTCTTCACCCAACTTTCTGCCTCAGGAAGCAGGATCCTGGATTCTCACTGGCTTGTCGAATGTGTAGTCCAGAAAAGGGAGAAGGAGAATGAGACATCAGGGCATTTGTTTCTTTATTCCTCTGGCTCCTCTTCTATGAGATTACTGTGAACTAACTGTGTCCTTCAACCAGAGCTCAGTACTACTCCCAAGATGCCATATTCTTGTTTCCCTCTGGAACTTGGTTAAATGAATAAATGAATGAATGAGTGAATGAATAAATGCATCCCTTGCTTTCCGTGTCCCGAGCTAGGTTACAAATTGCTTGTCCCTCTGCCCTACTTCCTCTGAATCCTTTTAGGATTCCCCTGTACACTCAACTTGAAAACAGCCTTTTTGAAAATAAAACCTATACAAACTGTCCTGTTTTGAGTGTGCCATTTGCTTCCTATTGGGACCGCGATCAATACAATCTCACTGAAGCAGCACTCTCAGGTCTGAATATCCTTCTTCCCTCTCTGTCTCTGGTCAACTTCTAAACATGTTTTCAATCATGCTTGAATGTCAGTGCTCCTCTGTAATTTCCCATTATTGACACGGAATAAATAAACTGCTCTATTTTTTGTTCTGCTAGCATTTTATGTTTAAAATGCAAGTACAGACACATGCATGCACCCGTATAGACATACCACCTACGTATTATAAGACAGTACAAGCATTACAAATTAAGACAGCACTTGACAGAGAACAGACACTCAATAATTGTGCTAAATTGCTTTGAAACAACTTGTGGAAAATATTTCAAATATAACAATGTTACTAAGGTACATATTTTAAGAGTGAACAAAAAATGCTTTGGTTTGGGTAAATCTCCAAAAGGAAAGCATGTTAAAAACATTAATGTCTAAATATCCATCAGGAAAGTAGTCATCTATTCTTATATGTTTATAGTCTTGAATGTTTAATTCCCCTTATTATACTATTTTCTTTTCTTTTTTTTTTTTGTATTTTGAGAGTTTTTTGTTTGTTTCTGATTTTTTTTATTTGTTTGATTTGGCAAAAGGGTGCATGCATTTGCCAGAGAGACAGAGACAAAAAGAGAGAAATTACACACATATACCACCACCACCACCACCCCAGGGCAGATAGTCAAGCTGCCATCCTTTCTTCTCCATTCTCCTCTTGGGATTTGGGGCATGAATGCACATGTGCCAGGCATGAGTTCTAAGTTGCCAAGTCCAGGACTCAAACCATGGTCAACCACATGAGAGTCTAGTACCTTAACCACTATGTCACCTGCTGGTCCCCTTATTATATTTTAATATATATTTGCATTTGTTTGATAAACTTACTTATAAACCTAAAAAAGGAGACATTTACATAACTACATAATAAATTAGAATTTTTTCAAAGTACTAAACTGAAAAATAGCAGCTGTTTTTACAGAGAAAACAAAGCTATATTTCAACGGTAGATAACAGCTCATTTTTTGCTAATGATTCCTGGATAATTCATAAGAGAGAGAGCCTTAAGTGAGTTACAAAGGTCAGTCCCTTGGGGACTCAAATAAATTTCAAGTTCAATTTAAAATAAGACTTTTAATTACCAAGATAGACTATCTGGAGAAACTTCAAATTGAAAGGCCAAAAACTTCTAGTTGGTTTTTATAGAGAATTTAATCCCTCCTACAAAGGAAATCTGATATATCATTTTCCATAAGTGATTAACAAATTATATCACTATATTAATATCAAAGCATCTAAAATGGTTCTTCAACATTTGAAATACCTAATGACTCCAAATAATTTCAGGCTTAAATTTCTAATTAATTGTCCTCATTGAAATTTTTAGAGACAGTAATGTAAGAAATTACCTAACAATTTACATTACACTTATTAAATGCTTTGCTATTTCATGTAGATTTTAAAAACCAGGTGACAATATAAAGGCCATTTTTTATTATAAGATTATTTTATTTAATCAAGATAAATAAATTTTTGAAAGAGTATAACATAGTACAAGGTATAGTACAGAAGGTACAAATGATTTGGAGTCAGAGTGGAAAGGCAAATGCCTCCCATAATTCCCAGGATATATCAATGATAATCATTCGTAGTATTCAATTATTTTTCCCATGTATAGTAACAGCATATAAAAATTATTCATTCTACCTTTAATTGAAAAAGTAGGTAAAGTGTCAGAGCTCATAAAATTTTCTAATTGAAAAATGCAGAAGGAACTTCTGCAGCACTTTTTTTAAAAAAAGTAGTAAGTTCAATCCTAAAGAAAAGACAAAAAAAGAGAAAAGGTCAAAAAATGGCCTTAAGACCTAAGGCAACAATGAAGCCACTATGACAGCTTGTCTCACAGTTGTCTCGCCTCCCAGTTTCCATAAAATCAGACCTTATAAACTACAGAAGAATCACACTATTTGATTTATTCCTTCAAAGATGGGGCCTTAAAATGGCTCTAACATTCAATAAATATTTCTCGAGTGCCTACTCTGGCAGGCACTAAGAATTGAAAATATACAATAGTAGCGAACAAAACAGCAAAGATCCTGATCTTGTGGAGCTGATACTGACATGGAAAAAAAGGGATTATTTATATTAAATTTAAATCCTTCTTATTGAACAGTGTTGCTGTTTTTTCTCTTTTTTACTACAGATAAAACAAACAAACAAACAAACAAACAAACAAACAAAAAACCCAGGCTGCATCCTATGTTAAAATGTCTCCTTATTCCATAAAATATGCTTTTTTTGTTACTCTATGATATTTGGCAATGTTTCAGTAATTTTCATACTGTAAACTGAACAACTAATTTTCATTAGTTGTAAAAAAAAAAAAGCATGCAGAACAAACATACTATGCATCCTATGAATCTTGATTTTTAAATATACTTTAAACAACTTGAAATTACGACTTTTTTTTTTATTTGGGAGAGTGGAGAGGTTTCTGCTATAGGTCATGTGCGCTCACCTGAGAGACAGCGAGAAATCACTCGCTAGGGGGGATGGTCATGCCACAATCCCTTCTCCTCCATTCTCCTCTCGGGATCTTAGGCATGCACTCACATGCGCCCAGTGTGAGTTTAAGCCACCGGGTCTGGGACTTGAACTGTGGTTGACTCCATGGGAGTCCAGCATCATGGCCATTACTCCAACTGCTGGTCCCAAAATTACTACTGTCAGACAGCAATAGCCAAGAAAAATAATTCAGTCACAAGGTTTGTCATAATAGATATCAGAGAAAGGGAAAGAAATGAAGGATAATGATAATATTATATAATTCCATGAGCAAAGGTTAAAATCAAGTAAATGTGAAAGGGTTTAGATACCTTCCCATGTAATCAAATGCTCTTAATCTGGGATCTATATTTGGGAGCCCAACTGTCAAGCATACCTTGAAGAGTCAGGAGAGAGACTGTGTGTGTGTGTCTGCTGTGTCTGCTCAGTAGCCCTGAGTCACCTAAATTAGAGGGAACACAGAGGATGCTCATCAGGAGAAATGCCTTCTCCTCCCAAGTCAAAGGCAGATACAGGAAAGAACCAGAAAAAGTAAGTTCCTAAAAAGCATGTGCTTCCAACAGTTTCTCCTCCCACATTGGCATGGCTCATCACAATGTTGATTTTACCAAGACTCTGTTGTTTTCACTTTTGTTTTTTCTATAGGGTGTGTGCACTCACCAAAGACAAAGCAAGAGAAAGCAAGAAATCACTCCCCAGGGTGGATGCCCACACCAAAATCCCCTCTCCTTCATTCACCTCCTGGGATTTTGGGTACACCCATGCACCTTACATGATTTTCAAGTTCCAGGGTCAAGGACTTGAACTGCACAGTTGGCGACATAGAATCCCATGCCCACCCCGACCTTCACACCACCTGCTGACCCACCAAGACTCTTTTTAAAAATCCTCTAGACATTTGCCGATTTAATAATTTTCATTTTTCTATTAAACTTATTCTCCAAAATAAATTTATGTAATTGCTGAAAATCACTACATGGCTCTTCTAATATAAAGTTTTTAATCTTGTGATAATAATCACACTGAGTACCCACACCAGTATGTCATATCTGGTTTCCTTTCTTAGGCATCTATCATGACAAACCTGGTGACCGAAGATATTTGGTATTTTACCAGTCAAGCAGCTCTAATCTAACATTCCAGCTTATAAACACCCCCTCTTAAATTTTCCTCTGTTTAGATATTTAGATCGTGGTTTCTCCTACAATTATTATGTACCAATTGCACATTCTAATCATTAAAATCAGACTTAGGGGACAAGATTTAAAAATCATAAGTTCAAACAAAAACAGGAGGGAGGAACATACCTTTAATTTGGATCCATGGGGCACCACTACAGATTTATTCTGCTTTGGTGGGATATATAGCTCCCATTTTCCATAATCCAGTTTTTTATATGGGTATGAAAAGGGATTCCAACCATCTGGAAAAATATAGGATCAGTTAACAATAGCATGATAGAATTATTTAATGAGTTTCTAGTAAATAATAATGTAATACTTGCACAAAATCAAATAGCCTAAAAAATAATGTTTTCTAAGGTGTGAAGCAAATTAACATCCGTTTAGAAAAAACAGCCACCACTTGAGAGACTGAAAACCAACTGGTGAACTCAGATTATTTTAGCCTGGAAAACTTAAACATACTAGACACAGTTGCACACACCTGTAATCCCAACTAACTAGGAATCTTGGTCAGAAGAAGATTGTCACACAGTGAGGCCCTGTCAAAGATACCCATTGCAGTCTCTCAGTTTTTCTCTCTTCCCCTCTTTCACATTAAAGAGAGAGAGAGAGAGAGAGATGCAAGTTATTCTTAATCTATTTGTAAAACACTCACTTGAAAGATTGTGTTTTGGATTTCAAAATAAAGATTACAATACACTTTCAACTCGGAAGACACTCACTTGAAAGATTGGATTCCAAAATAAAGATTACAATACACTTTCAACTCTAATACTTCTATTGATGAATAAAATATAAAAGAAAATAATGAGTCCTTTTTTAAGAAACACCCCATCAACAAAGAGATGATATGAAAAAAAACAGAAATGGATTCTAGATACTTAGATAAGAACCTGCCATAGTGGGAAAAAGTGATAGAAAATAATTCGAATTATATAATATTTACTTAAATCTGTAAGTATGTGGCAGATTTGAATTAAAATCTAAAGAAATACCTTAAGCAAGTAAGGGGGGAAGTTAGATAAACTATAGGAGGCAAAGAAAAAAAAAGGTGGACCTCCAATCCGAGACGAAAACCAAAATGAACAGGAGCAGACTCCAAATTAGCATATAGTAGAGGTATTATTAAAAATTATCTGGACCAGCAGTTAGTGTAATGGCTATTGCGCTGGACTCCCATGTAGTCGACCATGGTTCAAGTCCCGGACCCGGTGGCTTGAACTCATGCTGAACATGTGTGCATGCGTGCCCAAGATCCCAAGAGGAGAATGGAGGAGAAGGGATTGTGCATGGCCATCCCCCCGGGGGGGGGGATTTCTCACTTTCTGTCTCTCTGGCGAGCACATGTGCCCTATAGTGAAAACCTCTCCAAATAAAGAAAAAAAAAAAAAATTACCAAGTAAAAGACACACTATTCAACAAGTGGTACAGGAGGACTAACCCTGTAATGTGATAGCACAATGATTAAGAAAGCCTGATCCCAAATGACTAACAACAATTCAACTCCTGACAACTATGCCTTAAAAAACACACCAGGTGCATGTGTGTACATACTTCAAATCCTGATGGAATAGATAGACAAATAGAGGAAACAGACAAGTGGAGAAGGGATTGCAGCATGACCACACCCCATTAAGGGGGTGCTTGCTCTCTCTCAAGGCCTCTCTCTTCCTTGCAATTAAAAAAAAAATAGAAAAGAAAAAAAAAAGCTGAAACAATTAGCTATCCTTATTAAAAACAATGAAATGTATCTCAATGTAATAATATGCCTCAAATAATCTGGATTGATGTTTAAATATGATGGATGAAATTATAAAATGCTTAGATGAAAATACATTTTAAAACTTAGGTTTTAAAAGGATGCTTAAAATAAGATATAAAGAAACAAGAGAATATTATAAGGAGAAAACTAATAAATTTGATCACTTAAACAATAAATATACTCATCTATATCTAGACAGAAAGACAAAGTATCAACTAGGAAAACACATTTATAATGAATATACCCAGAAAAAGACAGCATCCAAAATACTGGGTTGTCAGGAAAATCATGATGTATATTTGAATAGAAAAACACATAGAAAAATACGTCATGAATTTCCTGACAACCTAATATATGAAGACACTGTAGGATAGTGAAAAAAAGAAAATAAACAGATCAAAAAATAAACAAAGAATATATTCAGGGAAAGACACTTGAATGGCCAATAAACATATGAAATGATACTCAAGCTCATTTCTAACCAAAAAATTACAAATTAAAACAACTATGAGATGCCATTTTCCACTCATTGGATTGGCAAAAATTAAACTGAAAATAGGGAGTAGTCAGCAAGGATATAAAACAACACTGCTATGAGGCTATAAATCAGTAAAAAACAATTTGGCATTATGTAGCAAAATTGAAGATGTATTAACCCTAAGGCCCAACAATTCTACTCCTAGGTAATAGCCTAGACAAATGCTCATAAATATACACAAAAATTGTGTTCAAAATATTCAATGAAGAATTGTTTGCAATAGCAAAAATTGGAAGCTATCAAAATTTAAATCAACCAGAAAATGGATAAATATCTTGTGATATAATTAAACAACAGGATGGTACACGATCATATGAAATGAATAATTAATTTAAAGTGACTACATTGACATATGCAAATATCCAAAACATAAAAGTTATCTTTAAAGGGACACAGAAGAAGAGCATATATTTCAAGATAAAAAACTGTGCAACATATTATAACACTTAACAAAGTATATGTACCTAATAAAAATATTAAATTGAAATACAAATGTAAAACATCAGATTCTATGGTAATTCTGAGTTGAGGAAAGGGCACACAAGAAGTTTCAATAATAACTGTAATACGTTATTTTTAATATATCTGATGTAATGCTTTTTACATTATTTGTCATTTATGCTTAAAATATTACATAGTATAAAAAAAGTTAAAGAGTTCAATGACATACCCTGCATTGCTATGACATTAAATTCTCCACCCAGGGGAAATAAAATAATTGGGAAGTTTGTTCTATGCAATGTCTTTATTCTTTACATACCAATTATTTTACCCCGTGGAATTGAAAGATCTTCTCCCTCAGTCAGTCTATACACTCAGGGTAGGAAGGGACTAAGAAATAATATTTAAACAATGGTCCTTCTAAACATTTACATATTCCTTACCAGAAAGAAAAACTGAAAATGTTGAAAAGTGATTTCACTTCAGAAGAAGCTTAACAGGTTCAGTATTATTACATTCCTTTACTCCTAAAACCTCAAACACATCTCACCTGAATATGGTGTGACATTACATTACTGAAATAGAATGTAGTCCATAATTGGATAAAATAATAAAAGCTTAGGACCAGCAGTTTGCATAATGGCTATGTTGCTGGATTCCCATGTAGTCAACTGCAGTTTGAGTCCTGGACCCAGTGGCTTAAACTCACACTGGGCGTGTGTGCATGCACAAGATCCCAAGAGAATGGAGGAGAAGGGATTGCGGCGTAGTCATCCTCCCTGGGGGGTGATTTCTCACTTTCTCTCTCTGTGTCTCTGTTTGTCTTTCTGGTGAGCTCACACGTCTGATAGTAAAAAGCTCTCAAATAAATAAATAAATAAATAAATAAATAAATGCTTGAACTATAAAATATCTGGGTACTGTTAACATTATATGATTACTGAATTTCTTTTTGAGTTATTCACTTAAGACAATAAACTAAGATGAGCAAGTCTTTTCCTGGTTAGTTAGCAAGATCTGAAAATAAAGGGTACATTTCACTAGTTCATGCATTCATTTAGTATGTATCATGTTCTCTAAGTTCTTAGTTTATTTCTTTATTTCTTCCATAAGAGAGAGAGAGAGAGATAGAGAGAGAGAACAAAAGAGAGAACACATCTAACAGGATCTAGAAGCCACAATCCACTCCCAGGTTCAGAAAGCCCTGGATCATAGGTACTTGTGTGCCTGTTGCACTCAGGGAGATCCCCAGTGCAAATCCAGAACTTTCCCATGTGGGTCCGTGTCAGAGCACTGTATTTTACCACTGTGCCACCACCTGATCCCTGCCCAGAATTTGGAATGTAGGCCTTGCTCAATGCCGAATGGAGTACAGTCTTCAAAATGAGTCATAGCTTGTCAAGAAAAGGTTAAACTGAATAGAAGCACACTAAAATAAATAGTAAAATTTATAATAGAGTATCCACTGAAAATTCAATGTATAAGATTTTATTTTCAAAGTGAAATTTCAATGATACATGGAATTTAAATATGCAGTATTATATAAAAAAGTTATTTTGTGACCAGTATCATGGCCCACATAAGCTGGGATTAGGAGGAGCCAGATCCCACAAGGCTGAACATGTACTTCAAATCCTGGTCCCAACAGCTGGAGGAACATGCCAGGCATGTGTGCATGTCCTCAAGGTCCCAATTGGATAAAGGAGAGAAGAAGAAGGGATAGTAGTGTGACCACACTCTGAGGGGAGGTGAGTGCTTTCTCTCTCTCTTTCTCCCTCTGGTGAGGGCATGCACTCTCTGATAAATAATAATAAAAAAACTGTTTTAGTCATGTAAAAACATTTTTCATTATCATTTGACCCAGTTCTTCAGCATGCTCTCTTATGAGTTTTAAGATATATTAAAACAAATATTAATATTTCTATAAAGAAAAATACTTTTACTGTATCACATTTTCATTTTATAATAGCTCAATGACCTATAACTCTTAAAGCATATGTAGAGTATCTGTAGTTCTATATTGTGAAAAAAAAATTTTTTTCTATGAAGACTTACATTTTCCTAAGACTCTTGCTCTACGTGGTAACTCAGTTGTTGAATTTCACTATAGGTACTTTTTTTTTTTTTTTTTTGACCAAACCTTCAAAGGAAAACTTGGAACCTCTTCATAAGTATCCCAAAAGAAAACCCATTCCACCAACTATTATGAACGAGGTAAGTCATACTAAAGAATTCATATGGAGAGAAAGGAAGATTTGCAAGCATACCTAGGTATGAAACTACTTAAGACTTCTGCACTAACCAATCCTCTCCCCAAGTAAATCCCTCTTTAGTTACAATACTACATAGTCTTTTGCCTCCTTGACACTTTCTAATCTTCACTCAGCCCAGAATTCTATTCCACTTCCTTCCTTTATTAAATAGTACTTCTTCTTTCTGTTTAAAACATGAGCGCCTGAGCTGGCCCTATGGTCTACCTAGTGAATAAGAAAGCCAGATCCCTCATGACCAACCACATCCCAAATCCCAGCTCTGGTGGCTTAAGAAACATGTAGTGTGCATGTGTGTCCAAAAAGAGAAGGGATTGTGGCAGGACTATACCCCTTTGGGGGTTGCTATCTGCCTCTCACTCTCCTTGGCAAGTGTATTCTCCATAGAATATACCAAATCTGAAAATCCAAAAACAAAATCATCAGGAAAATCACTGGATTTACATTCTTCTTATTAAAGGCTTAGTTAAGAAAAATAAAGTACCATTAAGTATTAACATATCTAAGGATGACTGTGCCAAAACCAGTTATGGAAGTACACAACTGAAATAAATACATAAAACGATTGGTATCAAAATATTAAATAAAATACATTTTTAAAAACTCGTCAGAGGGCATGTGTGATAGCCAAAAAAGACAGAGAGAGAGAAAAAGAAATGGAGAGGGAGAAAGCACACTACCAATGGGGAATGGTCATTCCACAATACATTTCCCCCACTTCTCCATACGTCAAGACTTGGTGTACATACACGCACACACATGCACGCACACCTCCTATGTTTTTCCAGCCAACGAGGCAGAGATTCAAATGTTGTTTGGCCATGGGGGATCTGGCTTGCTTAACTATTAACCACTAGGATACAGGGCTGGCTGTGACACTATTTTTAAATAAAATTTGACTTAGAGAAACACAGAAGGCAAAATAATAAAAGTTAATAAACACATTTTAGTAAAATTTTTGTCTTGTAAAAAATGTCATATGACAACTCCTAATATAATAGAATGTAAAGCAATAACAGCAATAAATTATTCTAAGCCATATCAGAGTCTATCTAAATAAAGAGCATACTTTCAAAATCAGATTACTTAAACCTTTTTCATTCATAGTCTGTCTGCTTAATACCCTAACTGTACAAGATAGAATTGATTTAATTTAGTAAGTTACGTGAGCAGTTCCACTGTGAAGGCATGTGGGTATAACCAAACACAAACCATCAGCAAATGTGACAATTACTGGCTTCTCTACCAGTCATAGAACTATGCACTGAGTTCTCTAGTTCAGAAGTCTCAAACTGTAGTTCACATCAGAATCATCTGGGCTGTTAAAACACAGACTGCTGGACCCCACTCCCAGAATTTTTTACCTAGTAGTTCGGAGTTGAGGCCTATATTTTCATTTCTATCAAGTTCCCAGGTAATGTCAATATGGTCAATGGACCACACTTCAAAAACTGCCATGATTAAATGGGTATATTAAGGGGTTCTCTATTTCTAGCTCTATGAGTAATTTTTAGATTGAGTTAAACTTAGAAATGATCAAATAATACTCTAACAGTCAAGGAAATACTGAAAGAAAAATGTGTCATTAATAATCCTTCAAAGCAAATATTATTCACCTAAAATTTAGGATTTAAGATTGACTAGGGTTGTAAATGGAGCAGGATGACCAGTGAAATACAGATTATAGATCAGATTTGAGAGAATTTAAATGTATTAATGTTAGGTGACAAAAATATACACTTTAAACAAGAAAAGAAAATGGATACTAAGACTATTATTCAATGTATATAAGAATGTCTATGGATAATGTTTACTATTATTTTCTCAACAAACTATTGCTTGGTTTAAAAGTAAGATTAGGGAACCAGCAGTTAGCGTAATGGCTATGTCGCTGGACTCGCACGTAGTCGACTGCGGTTCGCGTCTCGGACCCGGTGGCTTAAATCTCACGCCGGGCGCGTGTGCGTGCGTGCCCAAGATCCCGAGAGGAGAATGGAGGAGAAGGGATTGCGGCGTGACCATCCCCCCTGGGGGGTGATTTCTCGCTTTCTGTCTCTATGTCTCTGTCTGTCTGGCGAGCGCACGCGCCCTATAGCAAAAACCTCTCAAAAAAAAAAAAAAAGTAAGGTTAAAAGAGGGAGCCAACAAGTGGTGTGGTGGTTGAGGGTGCTGTACTCCCACATGACTGACCACTGTTTGAGTCCAGGACCTAGAAGCTTGCTTGCTTGCTTGCTTGCTGTCTTTCTTTCTTTCTTTCTCTCTTTCTCTCTCTCTCTCTCTCTCCCCACCCCCGGTAAAATTAAAATGAATAAATGAAGTTAAATAAAATAATAATTCTTCTTAAAAAAAAAACATAAGGTTAAAAGTATGGGAATTCACAAAATGAGTAAAAATTTGAAGGCTTTTACCAAGAAAAAGTTGTACTAAAGCTTTTAAATGTTAGCATACTAATTCACAGTCCTCTCTATGACTTATTTCTTACCATAATCTAGACATTGTCAGTTTAAAGGTTAGATATGCCAAAATGATGTGTTTCTTATTCTAATTTTAATAAGATTTTGAGTACAAGTTTCCCGCTTGCATAAATTATTTTAGTATAGTATTTTCTAAGACATCTGATGTTTATCAAGTTATAATAACTTGACATATTTCTGAAGCAAACATTTTAAGGGCACTTTATTATTAACCAGCTTAAATTCATTATCACACTTGATGATGCAAAAGACTATCTGTCCATAAACTCAAAACCAGCAGACAAAATTTAAATCAAGACAAGAAAAAAGAAACAACGTGATTCAGTTCAATATGAACTGCAAATACACATCTGGCAGAAGTGATCTAACAACTAAGTTCACTACATCTGGCATAAAACTGTTTATCTCATACCCAGTAACTTTTCTTTTCCTATAATAATCTCCATGCAAAACTCTTAAATATTTGCCTCCTACAGAAATTCCCAAACACTTTCATTCATAGAGTGCCATAGAATCCAGTCATAACACTTTTCATCAGCACTTAGCTACCTCATATCTGTAGAGTTTTTAAATTTAATATAAATTTTCCTTATGCATGGTTGGAATGGTTTCAACTCCTTTTTAGAGCCTTCTACTTTTTACACCGATGCCCAATTGCAAGAGTATGATCTACACTTTGGCCAACCCCTGCCACATCCAGGCCCGACCCAAAATTGAGGCAAGATACCTGGAAAATGTAGCAGACAACACTAATATAAAGCCAATACATGGGGACAGCAGATGGCATAGAGGTTATGTCACAGGACTCCCACATGACCAACCAGAGTTTGAGTTCAGGATCCAGTGGCTTGAAAATCACACCAGGCATATGTGCGTGTGTGACCAAGATCCTGAGAGGAGACGCAATTGCGGTATGGCCTTTCCCCTTAAGAGGAGGAGTAATTTCTCACTTTTCTTCTCTCTTTCTCTCTCTCTTTCTCTCTCTCTCTCTCCTCAGTGAGTGCATGTGCCCTAAGGCAAAAACCTCTTAACAAAAAAAAAAAAAAAAAAAGAGCCAATACCGATCAAATGACAGATGTCAATCACATCTCATCTGAGTGGATGTCCTTCATATCGTAACAATTGTTAGACATTGGGAAGATTGTCTCCTTTAAATAAATGCATTCCTTGTTATATGCTGTTATTTATTTCAATTTTCATATTATGCATAATTTATGAAGAATTATAATGTACAGTGAGCTTGTAAAAGTGGAAGTTTGGGGACTTTACTTATGGCAAGGAAGAATCCAGTCATAATGTCTAGCGCTAGATTTTCCTATGGAACTGCCATCACCCAGAAGGAAAGCCACCCACTGTTGGGAGTGGTGGGCTGTGGTCCTTTCTGATAAATATCCCTATGACTATTTTATCTCATCCTCTTTTCTCCTTCAGATGATTTCTTTCCTCAGTTGGGTATAAGAGAGTCATTTTTCTTCAACTTCTGCTGGCAGCTGGTTACCTAGGAATAAGGTTATTAAGACTCCCACCATTATTTCTTAGGGTAGGATAAATAATGTACAATATGTTACTATTCTTAACATACATTAGTTTAGATTTTGTGTGCTTTACATGAGCAATATCTAGAATATACCAGAGTGCCACTGAATTCAGGGCCATCTAATAAAAGAACATAAGAAAGACAAGAGGGGCCAGCTGATGGTGTGGTAGTTAAAGTGGCTGGATCGCATATGGCTGACTGGCAGTTAGAATTCCAGACTTGGCAGCTTGATAAACACACTGGAAGCATGTGCATATGTGCCCAAAATCCTGAAAGGAAGGAGAGAAATGCAGAAGATATTGCAGCATGATCATGCCCTATTTGAGCTGTTTTCTTACTTCCTCTATTTCTTTGGTGAGTGCACTTGCCCTCTGCCAAATTTAAAAAAAAAGAAGAAGAAGGAAAAAGGAAAAGGAAAAGACGCCAAGTGATTTTAAATAAAATTAACCAGGTTCCTTTTTTACAGGAATAGAATTTACATTGTGATACTTTTATGTAAGAAATACAATAACAGGGGCCAGGTGATAGTACATAATAATGCAAATGGACCTACATGGGAAAGGTCCTGGATTCATGTCCCTGGACATGCCTGAACATACTTGACACTCAAGTTATGATCATGACCTCAACTGGCTTAGACTCAGGATGAATCTTAGTATGAAGAACCACTTGGGTTGCCTCTCTCACTCTCTCAAGAAGTAAAAAAATTTAAATAATTTTTTTAAATATAAGGTTATAAATGGATATATACAGTTGCTTGTGATTTTAAATTAAATTAACCATGTTTTTGTATCATAGGAATAGGGTGCACAACATTGTGATTTTTTTTATGTAAGAAAGGTGGTGCACGCCTAATAGTCTCAGGTGGGAGGCTGAAGTAGAAGAATAGACGCAAGATCCATTCTTATGGGGGGTGGGGGATTATATATCTAGCTACTTATGACTTTAAAAAATATAAAAATACGAATCACAAAAATCAATAGAAATTATGACAAATGTGTGAGAAAGTACAGATTAGCTGTTTTCTAGGACTATACCTTGTTTAATCTTGACTATAGAGCCATATAAGCAATTTATAAATTCTAAAAATTTAGTAAGTCAAAAACGGAGGAAAAATTTTTTTAAAAATCCCTTAAAATTGAAACAAACTGAAATACTGACCCTCATTGCGTATCAACAGGGTATGTCAGGAAAAAAATTTAGTCTGACTATAAAGAAAGTATTGCTATTTTTATTAGTATATTAACAGTAGTTATTATTTTATAAAATAAAGTCTGCTGATAGGAGATATATAAAAATAATGTTTAATTATTATTTAATAGATATTAATGATTAAATGGTTATGTCCTATATTTGCTTTAGAATATTTAAGAAAAAAATAAAGTGTAGTGGGGCATGAGAATAGATCAAGCAGACATGGAAGATATTGACAATTCTTGAACCTTGGTGATAAGACTATATAAACTCATCTGTATTTTTTAATAGAATAGGACATTTCTATAATAAAAATTGAAAAACTAGTGTTCTAAGGTCTTTGTGTATAAGTAGTTGTCCAAATCTCTTTCCTTATTATCAGTTACAAAAATCACTATTATCAGGCAAAGGACATAGGTTTTAATGTATTTATGGTTCTAAATATAGATGAAAAAACTATACTTTCGAAATAGGTAAGTTCAATTCATATTCTTACCAGCATCATATGAGAATGCTCAACTACCCATAGCCTCATCAACACTGGGGATTATCACCTTAATAATAAGACATGCCAGCCTCACTCAACCAGAGTTCACTAAGAGATTTAAGTCCTAATGCTCGAAGGAGCGATTGTGTGCAATAAATTCACTTCTCTTCAATGCATCCAGAATAGTACTCATTATACACAGTCCTTGAGAATTTATAAAATAGGCATTGAAATCATTTTCTGTGTTCTGTGGATCATATTGAGAGCCAGTATCTGAAAAGCTGCCTCTCATATTGTTCTAGTTGTAACTGATAGCTTTTGATATATGGTGTTTTCATTTCCTTTTAGAACAGGCTATAATTGTAACCCTGATTATCATCTTTAATCCTATTGTTCTTTGGGAGAAATTGGGTGGTGGGTATAATATCTTCTTTTACATTTTTTCCATTAATTCCTAGTTTTATTGAAATGAAGTTAATAACAGCTTATTTTGTGGCCCAATACAGTCACAAGCAAAGCATTTATTTGTTTACCAATCTATTCACTCTTAGCAGTAGAAACCATTCAATTATCTCAAAATAGATTTTATGGAGAACTCCAACAATGAAACTATACAAAACATGTCAAAACAGAGCTACTGCACTTAAAACGTCTCCACCTGGGTAGGTTTCCTCTTTACCTCTTACCATCCCTCTCAGAGCTTGCTACATGAAACATGGTTCTAAAAAGTGCTCAAGGACATGTACAGCTTTGTAAATATTCCACAGTACTTTCAAAATATCTAATTTATTTCTGTTCTAATTCTCTATTTATTTTTAGTTTACTTGCTCTATCGCAGTCTATGAGTATATTAAATTCTACCACAATAATTTGGTCTGAAAGTTTATCCATTTTTGAAAAATTCTTGCAATCTACAGCCCACCAAAAGTAAATATTATTTAAAACCTAGTAAAAATGATATTTTCATCTTTGTTGCAAGTTACATTATTGATTTCTGCACCTTTTATGGTGTTACAGACTGAATGTTTGTGTCCTAACAAAATTTGTATGTTGAATTTGCTAATCCCTAATGTGATGATATTAGAAGGTGAAGACTTTGGGAGGTAACTAGTCACGATGGTGGAGTTCTCAAGAATGAGATTAGTGCCCTTATAAAAGGGGCTTCTGCACGTTCTCTCCTCTCTCCACCATAGGAAAATATGGCAAGAAGTCAACAGTCTGTAACCCACAGCAGAGCCCTCACCTAAACATGCTGGCACCTTGATGTCAGGCTTCACCTCTTGAACTATGAGAAAGAAACTTTTTCTTAAAATTATAATTTACCCAGTCTATAGTATTTTGTTATAGCATGTCTAACTGACCAAGACATTTGTTTGGTTTTGGCATGAAGCTGAACATCTTTTACTTTGTAATTTTTCGGTGGTAGTAAAGCAGAGAGAAACTAATAGTTAAAAAGATACACTATATTTTCTTAGAGAGAACACAAAAATGGACAAAATAGAAAGGAGATGGAATGGGAGAAAAGTGCCAACACAATATGGTTAATGACCAGAGAGAACACCAGTCATTTAATGAGTCAATAATGGCTCTAATGTCGGATCTCACTGATTAGTACACTCAATTCTATTTCTCCATGTCAACAAACATCTAGAGCCCAGTAGAGGGGCTCTCTCTCTCTCTCTCTCTCTCTTTTTTTTTTTAAAGGCATACACTCTAGTTCACTGTCATGTAGTGTATCAATATTGACTACAACTTAATTCATTTATGACTTTATAGGTTTCAGCATGGATTTGAGTTAAAGAATTCTCTTTTACACAACCTTCCATCTTAAGATGTTCTAGCAGAACCAGTCTGTAGTGCAAGGGCATGATAGAAGTTTATAGTAAACAAGAAAGCAATTACACAGGTCTCCCATAGGTAACCTTAGAGCCACACATAAAACATACCAATGGAGTTAAACGACAGTTTTCTAACATGGCAAACAATGTGTTCTTATCTGTCTTGTTACAAATAACAAAAATACTCAAGTGAGGGTAATTTAAGAAAACAGAGGTTTGGGACCAGCAGTTAGCGTAATGGCTATGTCACTGAACCCCCTTGTAGCCAACCGTGGTTCAAGTCCCGGACCTGGTGGCTTAAACTCGTGCCGGGCATGTGTACATATGTGCCCAAGATCCCGAGAGGAGAATGGAGGAGAAGGGATTGTGGCATGGCCATCCCCTCTGGGGGGGGGGTGATTTCTCGCTTTCTGTCTCTCTCTGTCTCACTCTGTCTGTCTGGTGAGCATACACACCCTATAGCAAAAACCTCTACAAAAGAAAAAGAAAACAGAGGTTTATTAGGTACATAGTTTAGGAGGCTAGGTCCAATAACATGGTGCTAACATATGACAAGGGTCTTTGTGCTACACTACAAAATAGCAGAGAGCCAGAGCATAGGCAGAGCAGAACATGGCTCTGTTTCTCTCATTCTATCCCATTCTAAATCTACAGGACTCAATCAAGGAGAAACAACCCTGAAAGGTAATGACTTCACCAAAGTCTCACCTTTTAACACATTATTCTACAGTCAAAGTAAAACAAGTTACAGTCCTAGAAGGCAACACACTCTGTCCTCTCAACATTATTACAATGGCTCATCAAATTTTAACTCATGAATTAGGGAGGAACACATTGAAACCATGGCACAGAGTAGCAAAAATAAACCCACGCATTTGGCTGGCTCCATAGCACAGTGCTAATGCACTACTCATGGAAAGCCAGAAACCATACAGCAACTGCAGTTCAAACTCCTGAGCCAGTCAGTTTGAAATATACTGAGCCTATGAGCAAGTGCCCAAAATATGAAGGGCTGAAAGACTGGAAGAAGGAGATCACAACATGACCAGGTCCTATGAAGAGCGTGTCTTTGTCTGTCCGTCTGTCTCTCTGACTTTCACATGAATGTGCATGAGCTCTATCATTAATAAAGAAAAAATGAGGGAACTAGCTGTTAGTGTAATGGCTATGTCACTGAACTCCCATGTAGTTGACCATGGTTCACGTCCCGGACCCTGTGGCTTAAAACTCACACCAGGCGTGTGTGCATGTGTGCCCAAGATCCCAAGAGGAGAATGGAGGAAAAGGGATTGCGGCATGATCACCGCCCCTGGGGGGGGGGGTGATTTCTCGCTTTCTGTCTCTATTTCTCTCTCTGTCTGTCTGGCGAGCCCACGCACCCTATAGTGAAAACCTCTCCAAAAAAGAAAAAATGAAAAATACAAAAGCCCATGCATCTATGGTCAACTGAGTTTTAACAAGAATGACTAAAACCATTTAATGATGAAAGAGTAGATTTTTCAACCTATGATTTTGAGACAACCAGAACTTCACAAATGAAAGAATAAATTTTTAAACCACTACCTCCAAACATATACAAATTAGGGACCAGCAGTTAGCATAATGGATATGTCGCTGGACTCCCATGTAGTCAACCGTGGTTCGCGTCCCGGACCTGGTGGCTTAAACTCACGCTGGGCGCGTGTGTATGTGTGCCCAAGATCCCGAGAGGAGAATGGAGGAGAAGGGATCGCGGTGTGGCCATCCCCACTGGGGCGTGATTTCTTGCTGTTTCTCTGTCTCTCTCTGTCTGTCTGGTGAACACACATGCCCTATAGCAAAATCCTCTCCAAAAAAATTAAAAAATATATATATATATATATACAAATTAAATCAAACTGGACCAAAGAGCTAAACATAAGAGCTAAAACTATAAAACTCTTAAGAGAAAATGGTAAATCTCTGTGACCTCAGTTCTTTAATGACACTCTAAGTACAAGAAACAAAAAAGGAAAAATGATAAAGCTAATGTCTTCCATATTAAAACTTTTGCACATCAAACGACACTATTAATAATATGAAAAGATAACCCGCAGAATGGGAGAAAACATTTGCACATTATATATCTGATAATAGACTTAATATAGAATTTATAATATGTGCATCATATATGTAAGAACATTTACAGTGCAATGATAAAAAGACAACCCAATTTTTAAAAAATGAGTAAAGAATATGAATAGACATTTCTACAAAAAAAGATGTAAAAAATGGCTAATAAGCACACAAGAGAATGTTCATTGTCATTAGTCATTAGGAAAATGAAAATCAAAACCACAATGAAATATCTTTTCCTGCACGCTAGGATGGCTATAGTAAAAATGATGGATAATAAGTGTTAGCAAAGTCTAAAAATTCTTCAAAAGCTAAAGTCAGAGTTACCAGCAATGTCACTGCTACTTATATACCCAAGTTAAATTCTAACCAAAGTTAAACTCAGAAATTCTACTCCTAGTTACACATACAAATTAAATAAAAATGTATGTCCCCCACAAAAATTTGTATATAAATGTTCATAGCAGTATTACTCATAATAGTCAAATGGTTTAAAACAATCCAAATGTCTATTAAGTAATAAAAGAATAAACAAATTGCTATATAACCATACAAAGGAATGCTATTTTGTTATTAAAAAAAAGAATGAAATACCAATATATGGAACCTTGTAAACATTATGCTAAGTAAAAGAGATCAAACACAAGAAATCACATGTTACATAATACCATTTATATAAATATTGAGAAGTGGTAAATTTATAAAGACAGAAAGTAGATCAGTGGTTGCCCAGGGCTGGAGAAGTTGTGAGATGATAACTCACAATTTTATTGGGCTTTATTTAGGGTAGTGAAAATATAATAAAATTGATTGTGATGATAGCACAAACTCTGTTTTTATTATACTTAAAACTATAAAAATACATAACTTAAACGAGTGTGGCATATGTTATACAAATTTTATCTCAATAAATTTGTGAAAAAAATTAACTTTTCTTTAGCTTTTGCTATAGGACATGTGCACTCCCCAAAGAGAAAGAGAGAGAGAGACCGAGAGAGAGAGAGAGAAGGAAAGTGAGAAATCAACTCAGTGTAGAAAGCCATGCTGTAATTCTTTCTCTTCTATTTTCCTCTCATGATTTGGGGCATGCATACACAACAAGCACCTAGTGTGTTTTTCAAGATTGTGGGTCTGGGAATCGAACGTGCACTTGACCATGATGAGAGCCAGCTGCCCTAATCACGACATCGCCTGGCTGACCAAGAAAATTAACATTTTTTTAGGCAGGTAGCCTTTGTTTGTTTAATTCCGTTACACTTTTGTCCTAGACTAAAATTAGGACTCACTGGATTTACTGTAAAGGAGAAGATCACATAGGGAGACGTATAAAAATTAATGCTGAAAAGACATCTTGGTCAAAAAGTACATAAAGAGTCAAGTTAGATAGTTCAAGACTTCTCTGATGAGGAAGCGATTAAGTTTGAAAGCTTTGAAAGGTAGAACAACAGGATACATGTGAAGCTGGGGAGGGGGTGCTGTGTGAGACAGGCTCTCAGATAAACAAAAATAGACATTCTTTCCTTTAGAATCCCACCAGAAGAGCAGTAGCTTGACAGGTGATTACCAACATAAACAAACCAAGATAATAATGATGATATAAAAACTTATCTTTGAATCTGAAAGAGTTATATAAAAAACACAAATTCCAAATCCTTCTCCTATGGTTTGAATGTCCCCACACAAACTCATCTTGAAACTTAATTCCACCTTCCATCTTTCCACTGTGCAATGATACTCACAGATGCCAGCACCATGCTCTTTGACTTGAAGTCTCCAAGACTGTGAGCCAAATACACTTCTGATCTTTATAAAGTACTCATTATCAGGAATTCTATATAGCAACAGAAAACAGGCTAATACACCATCAAATAATACGCTCCCTTTAAAAAAATGACTTGAGCAGACACTGTCTCCACACTAATGGTACGAGTATGGAGAGTCTTACTAGGATAGAATATGTAATAAAATCATTACAATAACATAAAAGAGCATGCTTTAGTGACAGTGATTGCAGCAGTAGTAGTTATGGATTATCCTTAGTGCTTGACATTCAAAATATAATTAAATTATCTCAAAAGTCTTATAAAGCCTTATTTTTTTTCATCATTTGATGCATGAGGAAACAGATTCAAAATGGAAAAATAAAAAAGGCAAAGTCTAAGAGCTAGGAGACAGAGCCAGGATTTGAATCATATTACTCCAACTTCTACTTCTGTTTGTGTATGCCCTCCATGGCACACATTAAGCAATATGGATCCAACCCAGTACCTATCTGCATTAAAACTACGGATAACATCTGTCTTGGGAAGCTCGGGCTGCCTTAACATATACTACAGACAGGGCGGCTTACACAACTATTTATTTCTCACAGTTCTAAAGGCTGAAAGTCCAAGATCAGGGTGCCAGTATGGTCAGGTTCATGGTGAGGGCTCTCTCTGCCCAGTTTCCATAGGGTTGCCTTCATGTTGTATTGTCACATTGTCAAGAGAAAAATCATTTTTCTCCTGTTTCTTCTTATAAGGGCACAAATCTCATTTATGAGGGCTACTTCCCAGAGGTTCCACTTACTAATACCATCTCACTGGGTATTAGGGCTTCAGAATAGGAATCTCTAGAAGGCACAAGCATTCAGTCCACAGCAGACCCTTAAATAGATTTTATATTTGCACTATCAATTACAGCTATTCTACTGAATCCTATGCTTTAAAAAACAAAATTCTACATGAAGATTTTTTTTTCATATAAAAGTTCAATGATACATGATTGTAAACTTTGCAAATGCTGGACAGCTGCACCAGAGAAAGAGCTATTTAAGTTTGTCAAAACACATAGGTCCCCTTAACTGTACTCCTGGAGAGACGTTACTATCCCCAGCCAAGTAAAAGATAGACTACATGATTCAGGGAGCGGCCAACCTCAGTCAACCTTAAATGTTAATAAGTGTTTTATTCGTGTTTACAACGTGCCTTGGTATTATAGCCTTATGGAGGATAACAAGTAAAAGAGAGCAACAGCAAGACAGAGACAGAGAAGGAGAAACAGTAATTTCCTCTACCAAGTAACTTTCAGTATCTCCACAAAGATGGAAACTTAAATACTCCCTTCCTTGCAGCAGAGGGAGTTTCCTATTCACAGAGAAAACTGAAGCCATTGAATAAAACTCTCAACTTTCTGCTTTCAAACCTACAAACTGATACATGCAGACATTTTTACATCCTTCCCTTAGTCTGTGAGGAAGAGGAGTTTCATTTGTTGTTTTTATTTTTCCTCTTATTCAAGGCTAACTCTTTTATTCTATTCTTTCATATTTTTTTGTTTTCTAATCTGCTATTTTCCAACATTCGCTTTTTCCAGACTCTTTATTCTCAATATTCAAAATGATGAATTGATATATTTGCTGAAAACATCAATAACGATAAAGTAAAATTCTTTTTGTTGTTGTTGTTTTGTTTTGTTGAGGTTTTGCTATAGGGCACATGCATTTAGTGAACAGACAGAAAGAGAGGAGAGAGAGACAGAAACCCCCAGGGGAGGATGGCCACACTGCAATCCCTTCTCCATTCTCCGATTGGCATTTTGAACACACATGCATACACATCTGGCATGTTTTTCAGGCCACAAAGTCTGCAACTAAAACTGCACACTCAGCCATGTGGAATCCAGCCACATTAACCTCTATGCCACCAGATGACCCATAAAATTCTCTCTTGGTCCAAGCCACCCTCTGGTTATCATGCCATTGACAGCATAATTTTTTGATTGCCATCTCAACTTCCTCATATCTCTCAACTCTTAAATATTTCTTAAGTGTTCTAGCAAAGGTCACCAGTGACCTCTAAATTTTCAATCTTAACTGTTCTTTTCAGACTTAACTTTCATGAATTTTCAATGACATTTGAAAACTCCTGGCCACTCATCCTTGGGATTCAGAGATACTCATCTCAGTTAGTTCTCTTAAACCACAAGAGTGAAGATGGAGATGAAAAAGAGAGAATGCATTTCAAAGCTATTTCAGAGTTAAAATTGATAGAATTTTTTATTATTAGGGGTGGCTAAGAGAGATCATTTCTCACTTGGATGGTTCCTTAAATAGGATAAAGAATACAGAAGTAGGTCTTTGAGCCACAATTTCTCTGTCCGCTCAGGCCCAATCCTACCTGTCAGGAGTGTACTTTTGCTTTTATTTAATAACCTACCCTTTCCTTTTGTTATTGATGTGTTTCATTCAACTCTTTGTCCATAACACCAAGAAGCTGGATATCATTGCAAAAGCCATCCAGCAACATATATTGTGGTGAGTCAAGACAGGAGGTAAGTCCCTAACTGGGGATCCTCCCTACTCTGCTCCTTAACCTCTGTCATTTTCATCTTCATTCTCATTGAGTCTCTCGGCCAAAAGTGGCCAACTGAGTGGAACTGATAGCTATTGGTATGTATAATTCTCATATAGGGATAGATACTGCCTCTGGAATGACTCATTAAAGCCTCTAGGAGTGAGAAATTCTCTTTTTCTTTCTTTAGTCTTCTTCCACCCTATTTCTACTGGGTCTCCCAGCCAACATGAGTCAGTCAGAGTAGAACTGACAGTTGTTTGTATAGGCAATTCCCATACAGGACTTAAGGCCCTTCTGGCTCAATTCATGGAGACCTTAAGCCCATAGGGGACCTTTTTCCTATATTGCTTCATTCATGGCCATTTTAGGGGGCACTTATTAGGGTATCTGCCACTTTAAGTCTCCCATGTAAGGATAATCTGGTCTCTGAACAAGTCACTTGACTTGCTTGATACAAGGCAAATCCAAGCGCCATATAGGTTGTCTGTAAGGCCTGATATTTATTATAAGACACCTAGATTTCCCTATAGTGACATGAGTGATCTATCTTACAGCTTTCCTCTTTCTCCCGATTATGGTGCTCACAGTCTGCTGCTTTAGTCTACTCCTATCCCATAACAAAGAATCATCTACCCCACTGGAAGACTTGAAGAATCTGTAAGCTAAATGTTAGCTCCCTTTTTGTATTAGTAGCACTACTGTTGCTAGGGAGACTCAGATACTTAGGGTCTCTACCTGGGATGTGTTGGGTCCTTGGCTTTGTTCAGAAAAGAATTCGAGAAAAAGCCATTGAGAGAGAGTGAAGGCAGGTTTATTGAGGAAAGTATGGAGGGCAGGCTTCTCCACAGGGGTAGCAGTTACATGAAGAGAGATGGGGAGACAACTTCATCCCCCTTTTGGAGAGGAAAGGGAAGACTTGCCTGAAGGAAAAGGGGTACTGGCTTTACTGAAACCATCATCACTCTCATTTTCTGATCTTATGGTGGGTCCTTTCATTGCCATTGTTATTCTAAATTGTCATGGTAGATTATCACCTAGCAAGCTGATAACACACAATCAAAGTGTAATGAGTCTGAAGGTTAGGCAGAGGTCATTCCAGGTGCCATCTTGGGTCATTTTTGTAGCACCTTGGTTCAAACGAGTTCAGACCCAGTCTCAGCTACTACTTGTTAGATTTGGAGTATTTGGAATGTTCCCTACCTCACTTTAGAATGTCCCTCCTGTCTCACCATGGCTACCTATCTCCCTCTCCTGCCAGGCTTCTCCAATATTAAAGGAATAGCCGCTCTCTGTCTCTTCTCCAGGGCTTCCCTTCCTTTATAGACATTTGTCTATATTGATTTGTTTTTCCCTCATTGACTATAAGCTATCCACTGGTAGAGAACAAGTTTTACTCATCTTTGTACCCCAAAACCAAGTACAGAAACTCCCACATAACATGCCGTCAACTAGTACTTAAAGAAAACAAACTTGAACTTTTTATGCCAAGTCAAGAAATTAAGCTAACATGGCAACTGGAAATTAAATAAATAGAAAAAAAAAAAAAAAAACCACAAACTTTCTTTTTAGTTTAGTAAGTGAAAATAAATAGCATACTTTTAATAAAACTCCATTACATACTGATTATAAAATTTTCTCTATATTTAGAAGGCCATATAAATTATTAGAAAGTATATATCTCGATGGCTCCTTTTTCTTGATCTTTCCAATTAATATGAATCACTAGCCACTTTATGTAGACATAGCTTAAAATAAAAATTATAGCAATTAAAAATAACAAATGACATGAATCTATTTGCTTGTATTTTTAAATAGATCTTAATTTTCTCCTTTATTTTTTTCAAATTCAAACAGTGTACATATATACCATATATAACTAATATTGTATATATATTATTAATACAGTATATATATACACACACATGCAATATCCATATGGTATGTTAAATATCAACCACTCAAAAAACGGATCTTCCAAAATGCTCAATAGGCTGTTAATCTAAAGGTTCACGATGCCCAATTATCCATATTTAAACATAAGTATCATCTAAACTAGATATCTATATGTGATTTCTACATTCGTAACACATATGGGATGTAATTCATTAGACTATGTTACTTCTTTTATGAAATCCAAAATCCAAGAAAATCGAATCACTTTTAAATGGATCAATGTGTTTATTAGATCTGTGGGGTGTAAGAAAACTTCAATTGCTACTCTATGTCATGCTGATATAGGCATAAACTCTCAGGTTAAACTTCTCTCTTTGTAGTACAAGTTTCAATTTGGATTTTAAAAAGCTTGAGGCCATCAATTTTCACATCTTTTCCCACTCCCATTTCAGAAATCAGAGACCCAATTTAGAAAAATATTGGCGAGTTATGTGGAGGGTTAACATTTTCAAGAATAAATCATACTGCCATTCAGGCAATTCCATTAAAACAAAGAACATTTCATCCACCTACTATTACCATGTTTTCTGACTTTTCGTTTAATAGCCATTTCTTTAAAGTCAAACAAAGTGAATAGTCATGTTTTCCTTAACTACTCTACTGATCAGATTAAAAAGCTATTAACTTTGAAACAAAATAGGTAAAATGTTTTGTCACTTTTAACCACCTTCTAACATAGCCTGCAAAGCTCGGCCTTCTTCTTTCACCTACCTTACCCCATCACTGGGGCCAAATCACTCTGTCACTTTGAGAATGAATGAATCTATATATTCATTGAGGAAAAAACTAACAACTCTATAATGTTGCAATTACCTTCTGGGTGATGATATTTAGAAGAGATTTCAGTTTGTGATCCCTCACCATGTTAGATGAGGAAAGAGAGAAAAAAATATGAATACATTCTATGGAAGCTTTTCCTTTAAAAATGAAATGAGTGGTAGTTACAGAGAATTGACTTGGTTTTTGACTGAGTTTATTTTGATTTAATATGTATAATTAATCTGAGATATTTTTGTACTAGTCACTGTGACCTAGTCATAAAAAAATAAAATTATAAAGTTTTATTTCCCAAGTTGAGTAAAGCACCTAAGATACTATTACTAATCATTTGAATGATCTTAAGAGAAAATAAACCAGTAACAGATAAAACTCCACTTCTGATTTAGTAACCCTTAAATAAAAGTAACAAATTGATTGACAGAAGCCAAGGATCTGATGGGAGACTGGAGCTGTGGCAATGAGCATAGATCTCTACTCCTGTGGATTTTCTCAGAGTCAAGAACTGGCATGGTCCACAGGGCCAAAACCACAATTTGCTCAGAACAGGGAAGTCCCACATACTGAAACTTGGGGCTGCAGGGAACGGTAGTTGGCTACACATCCTTCTATATTTGAAATACTTTTGCTACTATGTGGAGTTAAGGGTGCACAACTTAATAAGACCACAGAATGAGTTTGGAGCACTCTAATTTTCTCTAACCTAAAATCAATTCTTCAAAAGGTGAATTTGAAATTTGGCCCACATATGGACATAATATGCACTCTAATTTATGTTTGCTTTTCTACTTTATTAACTTAATTTTTTATATACTTTAACTTCTAGAAGAGCAATATCCAGAGAACCGTGTTATGATTAAGAAACCAATCCATTAGAAGATAACATTAAAATACTATGAAATATAAGTAGCTGTGTTAATCAGGTCTTAGGAGAGTTGAGGAGGCAGTTTTTAGTTTGGTTGTATAAGTTTAGTTACTTTCTCTACTGGGGACAAGTAAACTATATTTTGATCCAATATACTAAGTTAAGAAATTCTTTCAAAAATTTCCTTTATATGTTCACTGTAATAATTCAATTAAAATGTACCTTTTGGGGGCTACTCTTAATAAAGAATCCCTATTAAAGGCAAGTCCTGAATACAAGTTAAATACAAACTAGCTATAAATTTAATTTAAGATTTTAAACCTATTCCTAACTTAAAGAAAGGTTAAAGCAATCTACTTTTAATTAAATATATCTATGGCAACTTAATTCTAAATCTTAAGGTTTTGCAACCCAATTTTTCATGATAAGAATATTACTAAAACTCATCTACACTGAATGACAATCTTCCATTCCTCTCAGCTCTCTGAATCCATTATCTCTCTCATGGGAATGAATGCTTTGCTCTGACTGATGATGAATAAGATATATAGGACAAATGATGCACTTTTTCATTTAAAAGACTAAAAAGGAAATTCACTTTAGTCTCCTTTCTGCCTAGTTTCATTAAAATCTAAATACAGCTATTCTAAGCGATTTTTTCTAACTCAGTTCAGTTTGACCAAAAAAAAAAAAAAAAAGTCTCATGTATCATTGAAATCAATTACAGATTCTCTGGAAATATACCTCAAAAGTTTCAGCACAACACTTTCGGTTTAAAAATAAATATATAAAGTATCACCAAAATAAATAAGCATTCAAAAAATCCTCAAGAAACAGTATCCTCAAAAGACTGTATTGTCTTTCATTATTACAAAACTGTATTGTAAAGGGACCAGCAGTTAGCGTAATGGCTATGTCACTGGACTCCCATGTAGTCGACCACAGTTCAAGTCCTGGACCCGGTGGCTTAAAAAACTCACTCCAGGCCCAGGTGCATGCGTGCCCAAGATCCCGAGAGGAGAATGGAGGAGAAGGGACTGTGGTATGGCCATCCCCCCAGGGGGGGGGGGGCGATTT
>NW_006200383.1:113333-164710 GCF_000334495.1 Tupaia belangeri chinensis
AAAAAAAAAAAAAAACCTATATAGTAAGAGTTGTCTTGAATTTAGAAGGGTCTCAGAAAAATATTTTTCAAATAATTATTTCCTGAAATAGTTTCATAAAATAGTATTTTTAAATTTTTAAACCTAAAAAGTCATGTAGCATGGCCAAAATTACTTAGAATAACATCAATACTTCACTTTTAGTATTTGAAGAGCTTAGACAATGACTGCAAATTAGGAGGAGACCATCATTTCCCCTGCTAGATAGGGTTATTGTCCCACTTTCGCATCAGTGAATTCCCAAGACTTAGCACAGAATCTAACACATAGAAGATATTCAATAAATCTTGTTTCCAAAAAGAAGGAAAGTAGGGAGGAGTGAAAGACAAGCTATTGAATTTAAATTCTAAACATTTCATATGCTCTTTTAATCTCGAAAATACTAACAGATTTTTAAAATAAAACTAATTTTTAAAAATCACTGTATAATCATGTATAATGCTATTCTTTGTATAATAAATGCTAATTACTATGTTTTTTAGGGACTACTGCAACTTTAACAGAGTCAGCATGTTATTTTAAGATAATATTCTTTAAGTCTAGGAAAAGAAAAACTTTGTCATTACTTGTCAAGAGTTTAGATGTATTGGTAATCATATTATAAACTGTTTTATAATCATTTAGAAACTCCTGATAAAATGCTACAAAGTTAATTGCTTGCTTTATGTGGATTAAGAAATAAGTACCATTTCATTTTCCCTAAGAACCCAGATCCTCTTTATAAGCCTGAAACACTTTTTCTTCTTAATATTTGTTACCAGGCTTGCTGAGGATTAAGAAGATCAAAGAAATGAAAAAGAAGAAAGGAAGCAAGGAAAAATGGAAGGAAGGGAGAGAGGGAGAAAAGTGGGGGGATAGGAGAGAAAGGAGAGGGAAAGAATAAGAATGAAAAAAGAGAGGGGAGGAAGAAGGAAGAGAAAAAAGAAGGCAAAGAGAGAGAGAAGGAAGAAGGAAAGTTGAGAGAGAGGAACCAACGCACCAAAAACGTTTTCTTCCTCTTTGAATAGAAATGTACACAATACACTAAATGCAGCTACTTGGAAAATGTAAATATTTAGAGAACATTCAGAGAATGGCTCTGGTGATTTGTGCTCCCTGAAATCACATTAAGTGAAACGTGGGTGCCATGCTATTTAATATACCTTTTTCCACACTAGGAATCACCTTGAGATCCTTCTGAATTTCGTAAACTCATTCAGTCCCCTGGAGGCTATTATAAAACATAAGTCAGTTTTTTATAGTTATTATATAGGCATCTACTTTTAGGTATGACACAAGCTATTTGAAATCTAATCATACCCGAATGCATTTGGCTAAATTAAAACTCTCCCTACCCTCTATGGGTTGTTTTTGATATAACTCACTTGCTTCACAGAAAAGCAACAAGAACAATGAGACAACAGCGACTTCAAGAGACAAGGACTTCCATTAGACAGCAAGGGCAGGTGAAAGAATGGGGGAGGATTCCGTGGCTCCTCTCCTCCCACCCATAGTCTTCCATCATAAACAGAGGCCCAGGGCGCTTGGAAAACAAGATGGTAGAGAGCAGAAAAGGGTAGGTGAAAGGATTTTAGGGCAAATAATCAAATGACTAGCACAGCAAAATATATGAAATTAAGGAAAGACATCAATAACCAAAGCGACCCAAGAGAATTGAAAACATTTGTTTACACAAAAATGTATACATGAATTTTTATAACAACGTTATTTACAGTATGCAAAAAGTAGAAATAACCCAAATGTCCATCTACTGAGGAATAGATGAACAAAATGTGGTATATCTATGTTATGGAATATTACTCCACAATGAAAATAAATAAAATACTGTTAAATGCTACACGAATGAATGAGCCTTGAAAATACAATAAAGGGAAAGAAGTCAAAAACAAATGGCCACATGTCATATGATTTCACATATATAACAGGTGTAGAGCAGGCAAATAAATCCACAAAGGAAAAAAATAGTTTAGTGGCTGACAGGGAATGGAGGAAGGGCGTCATTGGGACTAATTGTTAATAGATAAGGGGTTTCTTTGGGGAGTAATAAAAATGTTCTGGACTTGGTAGTAATGCTTACATGACATAGCAAGTACACAAAAAAACACTGAAGTGTGGGTGTGTGTGTATGTGTGAATATATATATATATATATATATATATATAGGGCTCGAGAGTATATATATATATATATATGGGTCCAGGACTCATAGAGCAGTTGGCATGTGGGAATCCAGAACCCCAACCACCGTGCCTACTGTTGGCCCCTACTTTTTTTCCTTGGGTTTTTTTCTTAGGGCATATATGCTCACTGAAGAGAGACAGAGAGAGAGAAAGTGAGAATTCACTCCCCAAGTGGATGGGCATGTCGCAATCCCTTCTCCTCCGTTCTCCTTTCAGGATTTCGGACATGCATGCACATGCACCTGGCATGATATTCAACCTGCCAAGACTGGAACTTGTACTAAGGTCAGCCATGTGGGAGTCTAGCACCTTAATCACCATGGGGTAAAGTATACATCTCAAGTGTATACTTTAAAATGGTGAATTTTTTAATAGTAAATTTTATTTCATAACCATATCTCAACTTTTAAAATATTAAAATGAAAAATGAGGTCAGTAAATACAAGAAGTAGGAATACCTAATAGGTCTTTATGATTTGGGTCAATACTCATTTATCTCTCTCTATGGTTGTTGGGTGGTAATTTGTTGTACAATGATATCAATACTGAAGGTAGTTCATTCTGGCTGAGAGAATGCAGTATAATTTTCAGGTTCCTAATCTCTAAATAATATATTTGAAGTACTTCTGCCACTGATTTACAAGCAACTAAGATGGCCAAGTCGTTTTTTCAGAAATTCATTGTAAGAGGTGGGGCTCTGGTAGTCATAAGTAAAATTAATACTTTCACAGTTTCACATGAGAAACTGCAGCACTACAAGTAAGTTTTCTCTTTTTTTCTTACCCAAGGTCTATTCAAGTCTCAAAGTTCCTACAATTTTTTTAATAAGAAAATAGCTGGGTAGGAATTGAAAATATAAATAATATAAGCATGTAATAGGGAAAAGAGAGAGAGGATCTGAGATGAGAAGAGATACAGATTCAAAGCTTGACAACAAATCAAACAAAGCTTTAAGACTAATCAGTGAATTCCAGTTGACCTGCTTGAGATAACTTCCCTGATGGGCCAAACAAACACTGCTCTAAACTCTGACAGATCTACCACATCTCTGTAACCCTCTCCACACTGCAGACATGCTGTCTGTGGCATAAAAAAGAAAATATCAACAAATTAAATTCAAGTTGCCTCAAATGTCTATCATAAGTGACAGCTTCTTAGAATAACACAATTTGGACTTAAAATGAATAGTTCTGTTGTGATCTAGATAAAGAAAATGTTGATATATGCTGTAATCAGTCACACTTGGGGTTAGATATGACTGCTATAAAATAGAACATCACTGCTCTAAGAAAGCATCTAACTTGATAAGAGAATAGTATGAATGATGTGCCTCTCTGAAAGTAAATGGTAAGCTTAATAAAGCTACTTTGATAGATAAAATTTTAAAAAGTTTAAAAGACAGCTTCTAACAACCATAAACAAAATAATTGTATAGATGTTAACTATAAGTGAAACACTAAAACTGAAACTTAACAAAAAGCTTTGTATTGTTCAAACAGCATAATTTTTTTCTCAGCATTTTTATTTCTATTTCTTTCTTTTCTTTTATTTTTTTATATATTCAATCACCTTAATTAGCTTATGAAGTGAATATTTCAATATGTGAGCATTTCTCCCTAGTCCAGTTGATTAAACTATAAAATATCTTAAACAGATAATACCACATTTCTTTGCTCCATCAATGCTTTGCCTCTGTATTTTTCTACTAAATGTCCTTCCTCAGGCCCCACTCTTCCACACACACTGTATCTGGTATTTACACCCATTTATTGTGTTTGTATATCCTTTAGTCAATCAGTTTCAGCCATAGAGTACAGACAACAGCATAAATTTTTCTTTTCTTCTTTTGGAGAGGTTTTTTTCACTATAGGGAGCATGCGTTCACCAGACAGAGAGAGACATAGAGACAGAAAGCGAGAAATCACCCCCCAGGGGGGATGGTCACGCCGCAATCCCTTCTCCTCCATTCTCCTCTTGGGCATGCACGCACACACACGTACACGCGCCCGGCGTGAGTTTTAAGCCACCAGGTCCGGGACACGAACCGCGGTCAACTACATGGGAGTCCAACGACATAGCCATTACGCTAACTGCTGGTTTCCAACAACAGCATAAATTTTTAACAGGACATTTATGAAAAAGCAAAATTAGATTAGAAAAATTACAACTTATGTCATACAGTTCAAAATGAACCCTCTAGCATAAAGGTCTATAACAGAAATCCTTAAAATCCCAAGAGGTAAGGATGCTTCCCTACAAAAATAATCCCATTACGTATTATAAGAAAGTTCTTGCCCCAGCACAATGAAGGTCAGAAGTTGTTGTATATTTTTAAAAACTAGTTAAAATAGGATATGTTTCACACACACACACACACACACACACACACACACACACACACACAGTGTTTTTAATTTGAAACATAAATATAAATATGAGGGGTCTTCAAAAAACTCACAGAAAATAGGTATTATGAAAAAGCTATGCAAATGCTTAAATTTTTTTTGCACCAAAATGAATTTGTATCTTAATTTCATTTTTCCACAAACATTTTGAAGCATCCCTCATATACACTCACTCATCTTTGGATGTAAAACTAAATCTATGCCTTTGAGTTTGAATCCTCTGATAAGAATTTTGTAACATCTTTCTCATGTGAACTTACAATGCAACACTTATAATTCCCTATTACCTTTGGAGTAAAATGAAAAGAAACTTAAATGGCACATGCAAAATAATCTCTATGTGATACTCAATTAGATTTGTATATTTTTTTCCAGCTCACTTGTGCATACTTATTTCAAAAATAATTTTTTCTACTTCGACCTTCCACAGATTTTCCCAATATTAAATAATTTTCTTTCCTGTCACATAGTCCATCACTTTTTATACTATTACATTACAGAATTATAATGAAAAGAATTACCATTCAAAGGATTAGGGGAGAAAGCTGCATCATCATAAGCACACAATCTTAACTGGTAGAAGCAGAACTGTCTACACGTATAGACCATCTACCTGATGCTCAGCATGCTTCCTGTGGGAATCAGTCAGTATCATTTACAGTGAAGCCTGTCAAGCAAAATTTAATTGAGTAAGACTAACAAGGAGAGGCTAGTTAACGAGACCTACACTGCACACCTACTCCATTGAAAGCAAAAGCTCATCAGGTAAAACAGATAAAAGCAATGAAAGAATAATCATCAGGTTGGAAAGCCAGAGGAAGAACTGCAAAGTTTCTACCAATGCCTACAGAACTCCCCTCTTCTGTCAGTTTCTTTTCCTGTGTCTTCATTTATCCACAGTCAACAGGGCTCCAAATATTATATAGAAAATTCTAGAAATAAACAACCCATTCGTTTTAAACTATGTCCCTCTTTGAGTGGAATGATGAAATCTCCTTCTGTGCACTCCATCCCAATCAAGAATGTGAATCATTTCTTGTCTAATGTCTCCATTCAGTTGACACTGGCACCGCACAATCACTTAGTAGCCATCTTGGTTTTTCAGATCAACTGTCATATATTTCTGTGTTTGTTTTACTTAATAATGGCCCCAAAAGCACAAGAGTAGTGATGCTGGTAGTTCTGATGTGCCAAAGAGACGCCATACAGTGCTTCTTTTATTCAATGAAATAGTGAAAGTTGCCAGTGTGGAGAAAATAATCACGCGCTGAGGCCTCTAAGATCTACGGAAAGTACAGATCTTCTGTTGGTAAAATTGTGAAGGAGGAAAAAGAAAATCATGCTAGTTTTACTGTCACATTTTAAACTGCAAAAATTACAGCCACATTATGTGCAGTTATAACAGAAAAGACATAAAATTTGTAGGTGGAAGCTATGAACAGAAAATGTGTTCCAACTGACAGTATCATGTTTCTCCAGAAAGCACTAAACCCTTACAAAGACTTCAGCAAGAAATCTCCTGAAATGAAAGTTTTATTAGTAAAACAAGTATTCTATTTTAATCTCTTACTGTACTTAATTTAAAAATTAAACTTTATTGGGAACCAGCAGTTAACGTAAGGGCTATGTCACTGGACTCCCACGTAGTCGCCCGTGGTTCGCGTCCCGGACCCGGTGGCTTAAAACTCATGCCGGGTGCGTGTGAGTGCGTGCCCAAGATCCCGAGAGGAGAATGGAGGAGAAGGGATTGTGGCATGACCATCCCCCCTGAGGGGTGATTTCTCGCTTTCTGTCTCTATGTCTCTCTCTGTCTGTCTGGTGGGTTTGCCTGTACAAAACAAGTCATCTCTCAGTATCAGTATCATTGTTTTGGTTTGCAACCCTAAAGCCTTCTACTTGGCCTTGTAAAGTGCTACCCCTTTTCCAAAATAAATAATGTCAAGAGTCTCCACACCAACCTCCAGAAGTTTGCTTTCTATCAGGTTGTCAGAAAAGTCATGACATATTTTTCTATGTTTTTCTATGTGAAAATGTGTCATGGCGTTCCCAATGACCCAATAGAAATGACACAATCTCCAATAAGCCATACTGATGGAAAGCCACATAAAAATGCGTCCACAGAGGGACGCACAGGGAGCTGAAAGAATCTACCTGACAAAAGATTCCTTGAAGTTCCTACTTAATCTAGAAGTCAGTAAAAATTCTAAGAAATCTTTTCAACAATCTGAAGTTTGGAACATTACCTTACCATTTCCATGAAAACTATAAAATACCTAGAATATCAAAATATATGGAAAATTTACCTTTATATTATAAAGATGTGTTATTTGCCACATATATTATTATTCTCAATTTTTCACAAGCGTCCATAAAAGAGGGTTCTGCTTCCAGCATAGATTTCCCCCAGTACTCTTAGTCTCTTTCCTGAGATCAGCATGTCCCACATAGGTGCTGCCCCATTATTGTGGACCCTGGAAAAGAACTGACCCTTGCGGCAGAGCCACTACTACCTACTGCAGCCAATGTGAGCAAGAAGGAAGCCTTTCTTGTAAACCATGAAAAGTACGAAGTTGTTTGTAACATGCCATACCACAGTGAGAAGCACTAATATAGCCACTATACATTAATAGAAGAGAGAGAATACAAAAAAAAACATGTTGATACGAGAACTATACCTTCTCACCATAAAGGAGTTCTAAACCAATAAATAAGATCATAGGTTCAGATCGGTGCTTCTCAAATTATCTACCGTGATGGACCAACTACCTTTTTAAAGTCAATTTACTATAGGCTAATATGTATATAAAATTAATAAAATTATTCGAAAATGAAAAGAGAAAAGACTTTCCAAGTTCAAACCCCAATTTTGTAGTATAATTCATAGATTCAAAAGAAATAAAATTACACTGTCAAATCACTATCAAAGTTTCTAAATGCTAAATAATATTTCTGACAATATCACTGCAAACAGATTATAATTAATGAAGACACAGTGGTCCACACAGTACCTTCTGAATAGCATGTTTCATGGAATGTGGGATGAAAAAAAAAATGGCTTTTCTGATCCTATAAACATCTTGGCAATTGTAAAACCAGACAAATTTGGTCCAGAAAACAGGTAAAAATCTCTTCAGAATCTTCCCCACTGTATAAAAATAAGTGTGGTTCTTCTTTTCATATAGGTTTAAAATTCAGTTTTTTGGTATTTTTTTCTTAAGTCTATCAATGATAGACATTTAGGTTATTTGAAAAGTGCCTAGCTCCCAGACTAAGTACTTCTAAATGAAATGTTCTCAGTTTTACTGAATAGGAACCCAATTATTTTATGTTGACATAAGGAGTTTACTGCCTTTTTCTCTTATTATCATCTAGATTCTGAAAACTAGCTAGTTCCCTTCACTTATTTAGCAACCTGAAATAAATATGATGTAGTACCCAAACTCTAAATATATGTTAAATCACATTTAATTTTCTGAAGAATGAGTCTTTGCTATACTGTAGATGATTCAACGTTTTAGAAATTCATCTCAAACCTTTAAAGTAGTTTCTGGTTTGCCCAGAAATATTTTGGGGTGATAAAATTCCTTTCCTGATGAATGTCATTACATATACAGTACCTTTCTGGGTTGCTCCAGTAGCTCCTAGCTGCTTAAGTCAAGTCATTAAATATGGCTTAAACAAAAAAAAAAAAAAAGAAAGAAAAGAAAAGTAAAAAGAAATATTGTTTCCTTTTTTCTCAAATAAAGCTAAATTTACATACTACATTTAAAGTAAAGTTGTGTTCCAGGTAGTTTAAAAAACATGGGTGGCAAAAGCAAGACCTGCCTCAGTTGGGTAAAACAGATACTAAATTATTTCACTTTTCCAGGCTCAACTGCCTTTTGAAATGAACAGTAATATTTTTAATAAGGAAAAGAAGACCACTACAAATAATAGCATTTTTCCCATCTTTCCTATTAAAATTATTATAGCACTGAAAAGCTATAAAATTTTTCATATCTGGGTTGGTCCAGTAGTCTAGTGGCTGTAGTGGTCTGATCCCACATGGCTGACCACGCAGTTGGAATACTGGCATCGGCAGTTTATAAAACATGCTGTGAGCAAGTGCATGTATGCCCCAAAGCCTAACAGGGTGGAGAAATCAAGGAAAAGTGATTGCAGCGTGACCACACTCTGTGGGGGCGGGACGAGGGTTGCTTTCTCCTCTCCCTGTGTCTTTGGCAGTCACATATACCCTCTGGCAAATAAAAAGACATCACCCTGACGATCTAGTTAGTACCAAGAGCAACCCAGTTAGGCAGTTAAGACAAACATTATTGTCTTTATTCCTGGATGAAAAACAGTGTTTGTAGAGCTCAACTGTGTTTTCAAATTTTAAGTCCTATCCTATTTTATTTTATACATAAATTCATGGTAATTTCTTTCTTAAAGATCAGTTATATTCTACTACACCCAATACTTAAAATATTTTTAGGTCAGTTGGCAGAAGAAAAAATATAATTAAGTCCTGAAAAAAAAATGTAGTGTTGTCAATTTCTAAACTGATTAGAAAAGGATGAAAAATACTACAATAATATGCTAAAGTATTTTGATTAGTGAAATAATTTTCCATAAAACAGAATTAAAGTCTAAACATTCTTTAATACAAACTTCTGAAAAAAAATCAGAAATAAGTGGTTAATCACTTGGATAAAAATTGAATTAAAATTTTTCTTTTTCAGGTTTATAAATATAAATAATAGTCCATTTATACATTAGCAGAAATAAGATTTTGTTTCTGGCTTACAACGTTCTATTTTATATTATATTTGGTGATTCAAATAAAAGGATGGGCACAAATGTCGTGTTTTAATTACACACACAGAGTGAATAGGTAGCAAGGGGGTGAATGGGGCTGGGTCCCACATGGGTCACTGAGAAATTCAAGTCCTGGAACCAGTACCTTGAAAAATACACCACGTACATGTGCATGCATACCCAAAATCCCAAGAAAAGAATAGAGAACGCATTGTAGCATGGCAATCCCCCTCAGGACTGCTTTCTGCTTTTTCACTTTCCCTCTCTCCCCTTCTCTTTAACTCTGTCTCTCCAGTGAACACACACACGCACAAAAAAAAAAAAAAAAAGAGAAAGAAAAAATTAAAATCAATAAATTATATATAAAGTTTCATAGTAAAAATATAAGTAAAATTATGTTACTTTTTAAATTGTTATCAATAGGTAAAAAAGCAATCATTTCTTTAGGTAATATTGCAAATACATATTAAGAAGTTAACCTTACTATGACATTAGATGAAAAGATAAGGAGTAGAATTCTTACAAATACTGTTGCAGTTAGAGAATAATTATATAGACTCTTCCAAATATACTGCTGTTTCAACTCAACAGTTGATAATATGACATCATATAAATACTATTAAATGCTTTTTAAAAACATGTAATAACATTACCAAAACCACCTAGAATAACATTTTAATAAATCTTCATTTAAATTTTCAATGAAAAAAATCTATTGTACTGTACATTCATTTTCTTTTCCTTTCAGTGTAGTACAAATTTAGACATTAGAAAACTTGCGGTACAATTTTCTAATCCAGTCCACCTGCACTGCTGCACAATTACCGTCACCACTTTGAGAGCCTGGAAGCCACGTGGATGGTCCAGTTTCAGTTCTCAGGCTGACCAGAGCAAGCTGGGCATGGTGGTACACAACTGCCCTCCTAGCTAATTAGGGAATAGAAGCATTAGGATAGCAAGGCAGGGAGACCCTGCCAAAATACCTATTTCTGTCTCTCTATTTTCCTCTATCTCCATCTCTCTCTCTCATAAAGGAAAGATTTTCTACTGATAATTCAGCCTCCAGACCACAAACTTGAGTGGAGAGGCAAGGGGGCCTTCAGAAGACACCTTCATGGCTCCTGAGAACTAGTGATTTCAGGGAAAAAAGAAATGAAGATTTTCTACTGATAATTCAGCCTCCAGACCACAAACTCGAGTGGTAGGAGCTCCTTCAAGCCTTCTCTGCCTCTGTCTCTGTCTTCTCATGTTTTTGTAATTTTTCTTTTTAAAATTTTTTAAGGTAAAGCATTTTCTCAGCTTTCAACCGCTCCATCCCCTTTATCTTGTTAATAATCCCCTCTCCTCCTCCCAACCCTCAGAAGACACCTTCATGGCTCCCAAGAACTAGTGATTTTGCAAGACACATTTGGATGACGCATGCTTTTCTAATTTTTGCTTTTAAGAAAAAATATTTTTTTTTTAGTTTTCTTAGCTATTTTCTTCTCTTTTTCTCTATTTCTTGGTTGTTTTTGTTGCTGTTGTTTCTCCCTCTGTTTCCTGTTCTGCATGCTCCTGGAGGCTCAGATTGAAGTTCAAGTTTGGGAAGAAACACACCATCCATCAGATGACTAGAAATCACTGCAGGGCCACAAGAAATATGTGAAAGCAAGAGAATACCTCTCCTCCAAGGGAAAAGAATAACTCTTCTTCATCCACAGACAGTTCAATGAAAATCATGGAAATGTCTGATAAAGAACTTAGAATATTCATAATGGCAAAGCTAACAGAGATGGAAGAGAAGAGACAATGAACTGCAGAAGAGAAAGGAGGAAGGAGCTGATGAGTTCTAGGAGGTAAGGAAATTCTTGCAAGATCTAAAAGAGGAATTAAACACTTTACAAAAGAATCAAATGGAACTGTTAGAGATGAAGGCTATAATACAGGAAGTCAAAATCTCCCTGTAAAGTATTAAAAGCAGATTAGATCATAGAGAAAATACAATCTCAGATGTAGAAGAGAAAATTGCTAGCCTAGAAAAATCCACCAAGAAGACTGAGAAAATTGCCCAAAAATTTGAGGATAATATATGAGAAATACTAGGTAAGATACCATCAAACATCCAAATATCCAGATAATTGGCATCACAGAAGGCAAAGAAACTCATAAGGGCATTGATAATCTAATTCATGAAATCCTGCAAGAAAACTTTCCAAACCTAGACAGCGTCTCAAAGATCTAGTCCCAAGAAATACAAAGGACCACAAATAGAGCCAACCCAAGAAGATCTTCTCCAAGACACATCATAGCCAGACTGACCAAAACCACAGACAAAGACAAGACACTAAGATTGGCAAGAGAGAAAAACAGCAAGTTACCTACAATGGATATTCCATCAGACTAACAGCAGACCTCTCAGTGGCAACATTGCAAGTGAGGAAAGAATATAAAAATATATTCAAAGTGTTAAGGGAAAAGCAGTTTCAACCAAGAATACTATACCCTGCCATATTATCCTTCAGATGGGAAGAAAAGACAAGAACATTTGCAGATAAATAAAACCTGAAAAAATTTACCAGCACCAGACCAGATCTCCAAGGTGTTCTCAAGAGAGTGCTATGTCAGAAAAATTAAATGCAAACACACAGAAATAAGAGTTCAAAAACTAAGAAAATGGCCAACTTAATCATAGGGACAAGTTAGGAGTTGAATATTATATCCCAGAATTCAATAGAGAAGATCAAACCACAGGATAAGACAGATTGAGAACATGAGACTAAACTGGTGAAATAGCATTCTGTGACTTTTGACTAAAATACTGTTGCTTTTCTTCTAGGCTTTCTTGTCCAATTTTAAGAGTTTTTGTCCTGTCTTGAGATGTCAATAGGTTCACATACCTACTATTTGAACAGAATTCTAACCTGTTTCCAGGCTTTTAAGTTTTTAGCAAATTTCCTTACCAATTCAAAACTGCTTTTCTTGAAATTACCAGCTGAACTTGATATTGAAAGTAGTTTGATTATTTAAAAAATTGTGTGATCAATAAAATGTAGTGGGAAAAGGAATGGAAGACAACCGTAGACACCAGAGATAGTGTGAGAAGAGGGTGGGAAAGGGCAGAGGGTCAGACATAGAGGTAAATATATATATAACTAGAAATGAAACATTATTAAAGATAACATACATGATTAAGCCACTATACAGTATATTCTGGATGGGAAACCACATATTGTATGCTATGACGATGATTAGGGGATGAATGTAAATTAATTAATTTAAAAAAAAAGTTTCAGGAGGAAAAAAAAAAACATGAAAACTGTTTTTCTTGAAATTAAAAAAATGCATATTTGATGTCTGCAGTAAGCTATAAAGCCCCAGCTAGGTGCTACTTTATAGTATGCTCATTCTACTCACTGAGGTTTATGCCTAAAGTCAGACTTGTGTTCATGGATATGTATATATCAGCTGCGCTTGCTATTGGAAATAGATTAATTAAGTTCATTAGTGAATCAATAAAATGGAGGGAAAAGGCATAGAAAGCAACCATGGATACCAGAGACAGTGTGGGAGGAAGGTGGGACATGGGAGAGGGTGAGAGATAGAAAATCAATCAAGGATGGTTAAAAAAAAAAAAAAAAAAAAAAAAAAAAAAAGCCCAAATTAAAAAAAGAAAAACAAACAAACAAAAAATGTGAACAGTGTATAGTACCCCCAACTGGACTGGCTGAAGGGTATTCATGTTGGAAAATTCACTTTATAAGCTAAGTGATGTATAGTGATTGAATGTGCAAAAGAAATTAAAATAAAATATATTTAAAAAGGAAAAAAAAAACACTAAAAAAGAAAAAAAAAGAAAAGAAAATGTGAATTTCATGTAAATAGGGGCAAAACAAAATACTGAATCCCCTAATTGTATTTTTTTAAGGTATGGTTAATTCAGTATAGTTATTTAAGGATATATTTTCAGGCAGATTATTATCATCTTCAAAATTCTGTGTTCTATAAAGACATATTGACTTAGTGTCCACATGTACATTTTTTCCGCAAAGAAATCTTTTAAAAGCATCATAGGCCTCCAGTTTTGGTTCCACTCTCAATTTTCAAGTTTTTTTGTTTTTGCTTTTGTTTTTTTCTTTTAAAGTCAAAGTTCTTTAACAGGAAAAAACTGAGATTCCCTTACACAAAGAGACCCTGAGACCATATAACTCTGAGCACATATTGAAAGCTGGTGAATCACAGTTAATGGGATTCAGTGTGTGAAAACTTAATTGGACAATAGGATTGAGAGGTGGAGTCTTTGCGATGTCATTAGGAGTAAGGTCAACAGAGTAGGGACCCCATGATTGACTCATTGTCACTTAATAAAGAGATAAAAGCAAGACAGAGACATGGACAAAGTTATTCTTACTCTTCTCAAGCTCTTACCATCTGATACCCAGAGATGTCTCAGGTCTCTCTAGAATACAGTCATGTCATCCACTAGCAAGAAGGGAGACCCTCATAAGGTGCCACACTTTCACCCTGGACCTCCAAAACTGTAGACTCTATTCTTTTTTTTTTCTTTGGAGAGGTTTTTTGCTATAGGGTGCGTGCGCTCGCCAGACAGACAGAGAGAGACATAGAGACAGAAAGCGAGAAACCACCCCCCGGGGGGGATGGTCACGCCATCCCTTCTCCTCCTCCTCTCGGGATCTTGGGCATACACACACATGCGCCCAGCGTGAGTTTTAAGCCACCGGGTCCAGGACGTGAACCGCGGTCAACTACGTGGGAGTCCAGCGACATAGCCATTACGTTAACTGCCGGTCCCCTAGACTCTATTCTTATAAACCACCAGACTTGAATTTTTCTGTTAACAAAACAATAAACTAGAACAGCAAAGATTAACACGGCTCTATCTGAAAAGTCGGATATTTATTTGTAATCACTGATCTTTATATAGTTCAGTACATGAAATATAACAAGTCTGTATCTTAAATAGGTAAATGAAATACTACTACTGATTTCAAGTCTTTCAAAATACTTACTGAAATCTCCAGTAAGAAATACTCCTTCTGCTCCTGGGGCCCACTCTTTGCAGTATACACCACCATCAGCACATCTGTGCACGCCGAATGATTCATAGCCTCTGGAAAACTTATCAATGCCACCTTCATTCTCCCCAATGGTGCTCAGAATCTGGCTAAAGTGCTTATACCTTTGAAAAAGTGCAAAAGAAATAGGTTAGAAAACTAAGAGGTAAAAGATACTATAATTAAGTAACTGCTTTAGTCTTACTCACCAAAACTAAAAACAAAACAAAAACACCAACAAAAACAAAACCAAAACATAATTAGGCAGAAAAAATATGAACAATTTCATTTATCGGTAGAAGTTATCAAGAAGGATAAAATCACTCTTTGTTGTTTAAGTTTGTTTAATATTTTTCCTATGAGCAAGAGACAAAACCCTCAACAAGGTTGTAACACCTCAATCTATCCCCGGTTTTAGCCTGTCTCAGATAAAAGGCATACATACTAAAGTAGGTCAACAGCCATGAACATGGATGGAACACTCCTAGGTGGATCGCCTTGTAGTGTCATGTTTTACTGCTGTGTCATCATCTGCCCCGCCACCGCCACTGCTTTTCCTAATCACTCTTTTTTTTAAGTCTTTGTCCTAGGTGTGTGTAATACTGTAGAGACTCAGAGAGAGACAATGAAAAAGAAAGTGAGAAATCACCCTCCCAAAGGGGGGATTGGTAATGGCCATGCCATTGTTCTTCTCCGTTCTCGTCTCAAAATTTTGGGCGCATATACTCCCAGTGTAATTTTTAAGCTGCCGTTTCCTAAACTCTGACTTCGGTTGGTCATGTGGGAATCCAGACCCTTAACCACCATGCCACCTGCTGACCCCTTTTCTACTCATTCTTATGTCACATAAGTCAAATTAATACACCCAGCATTTCCTATAATTTTAAATATTTTGAAATAAGAGAGAAAATGTTATGGCTGTGTTATTCCATGTATTTTTAAAATACCAGCAAACAGGAACTTCCATGTCAAGGCAGTATTATTAAGAGAATGAATCCCTTCCTCTCTCTCCTTTGATTCTTAAGAAAATGAAAATAAGATACTCAAAATCCAGCAAGAAAAATAAAAGTACCCTATACAAAGTTCAGCAAATTTTTTTCTACAAAGAAACAAAGGTTAACTATTTTAGGCTTTGCAAGCCATATGGTCTCTGTCACTAGTGCTCAAGTGTGTCTCTGAAGCGTGGAAAGAGCCACAGACATGTTAATGAATGGGAGTGGTGCTGTTCCAATAACACCACATTTACAAAATCAGGTAGCAGTCAAACTTGGCCTGCAGGGTGCAGTTTATGTGGCCCCGCACTAAACAACTAAGCATGGCAAGAACATACATCATGTCAACTACAGAAGCCTGTGGCCGCAAGAAGAAAAAAATTCTTGAGCAGGACCAAGAACAACAAATGGCTACTCCTGACCCTCTCCCATTCAGCTGGGATTTGGTACTGGTACACACACAATACTACCTATTTTAATTTATATCCACTACATCTGGGTAGAAGCAAACTAAGAAGAAATTATTATGACTGGAGAAGTAAACCATGCGACAGGTGCTGTCTGTCAGAAGTGAAAGTTCAATAACTACGGGATGATTTGAGCAGTGCCAATAAACTCTGTATGTCCCTAGACTCTAGGGAGTTGAGTACTGATTCCCAAAAACATGAGTAAATCTAGGTAGGAAACACAGAAGGAACTTACAAAATTGACAAGCTAACTAATGAAGTTCAGCTTAGCCAAACAGAAAAAATATTCTTTCTACGAATGTTTACACTATACAGTAACTAAACTAAAAATAAGTTTGAGGACCAGCAGTGGCCTGGTGGTTAAGAGAGTTGATGCTACATGGCCAACTGCACAATTAGAGTCATGGACCCAGCAACCTGAAGAACATGCCGGGCACAAGTACATGCATGCCCAAAATCCCCAAAGAAGAGAGAAAATGAGAAAGGATTCCACTGGGACCATGCCCGATGTCAAGTGCTTTCTCCCTCTCCCTCTTTTTCACTCTCTAGCAAGCACATGTGTCCTCTGGCAAATTAAAGCAATAAAACAATTAATTTGGGCCAGTTCCATGGCACAGTGGTTTTGTACCATGCACAGGAACTCACATGGACAAAAGGGGTTCAAATCCTAGCCTATCAGCTAAACACAGCTTGATCTCACATGCCCAGGATACTAATAGCAATATATAATTGAAGAGGAAAAAGTCTGTGGTGTGATAAGGCCCCACTGGGGGAATGCTTTCTCTCTTTCTCTCTCTCTCTCTCTCTCTCTCTCTCTCTCTCTCTCTCTTGCATATACTCTTCATCATGACTAAATAAACTTGGGGCAAGCAGGTGGCATGGTGATTAAGGCACTGGATCCCACAAGGCTGACTCTGCAGTTTGAGTCTTAAGTTCAGTTGCTTGAAAAACACACCAGGCACCAGTGCATGTGTGCCTCAAATCCCACCCTGCAGCTGGAGAAATTTGTTAGGCATTGTGCCCAAATCCTTAGAGGATGATGAAACAGAGAAGGGACTGCAACCTAGCCAAGCTACATTTAAAAGTGCTTTCTTTCCACCTTCTCTCTCCTTTCTCTCCCCTCTCTCTCTGGGGAACAGAGACACCCTCTGGCAAAAAACAAAATGAAACAAGATAGTAAGTTGATAATTCTAATGTCTTGAAAGAAAAAAAGAAAACTACTTTTTACTTAAAATTGTCTATCTACACACACAGAGGAATGGACAGGCATTGCCGGCATGTGGCTGAGCACTGCCTCTTTGAGTACATAACCATGGCTAGACTTGTGGAACTGAGTAAATATGACCACAGAGAAGTGATTTCAACTGGCAAAGTAAAAATATTATCATGAAGAAAAGGAGACAAGTGAAAGGAAGATGGAATTTTACAACAGAGTCTACACTCAACACTGACTAAAATGTAAGGTCGACTATACACTTTTTAATCTCTGTTAGTATTTAGGGAATAAGATCTATTAAGGTAAAGAAAGTTGTATATGAACGTCAACGATTTCTTTCATTTCTCTTCAGTTTCATTGTTTAAAATAAAATTAACTCAAGTTTAACACATATTGAACTCAAGTTTCATTATTTTATTTCTACCTATCAAGCTCTTTTCTATCTTTTCAACCATAAATAAGCATGTTAAAATACCAAGAATGGGGGATAGCAGATGGAGTAATGGTTACATTGCTGGACTCCCATGTTTAGATTCCCAGATCCATCAGCTTAAAACCCATGCCAGGTATGTATGTGTGCATGTTCAAGATCCCGAGAGGAAAATGAAGAAGAGATGGCTGTATAGCCATTTCCCCTAGGGGGTGATTTCTCACTTTATGGCTATATGTTTCTCTCTGCCTCTGGTGAGCACACGTGCCCTATAGCAGAATCCATGAATAGAAAAGGCTTACAGACTGAAGGCTAATAGTTTTATTTCCAGAAATTTATACTTTGGATATATCACATAAGGAAGCAAAGACATCTATATTTACAATGATATTTATTCATTCTGGCATTAATTATACTAGCAACTCATATAAAATTGCTACTTATTCAACAATGGGAAATTGGTTGAGTAAACTATGGAATCTCCAAACAATAAATTACACCACAGCCATTAAGAAGAATAGATATGGCCAGCCCCACAGCCTAATTATTAAGGAATCTGGATCTCATATTGTCTACTACTACAGTTCAAATTCCATCCCTGGCAGCTTGAAAAACACTCTGAGGGCATATGCACATGCCCAAAATTCCAACATGATGGAGAAATGGGAAGAGAAGGAATTACAGCAGGAGCATGCCCCATTGCAGGGTGCTTTCTGCCTCTCTCTCTCCCTCTTTCTCTCTCTCCTCTTTCTCACCCTTCTGGCAACTAACAATGAAGAATGAGGAGGAATGATGCATGCTGATGTGGAATCATGTCCATGACAATCCCGTCTAACTTATGGTCCTTATTCCAGGGGACACAAACTGAACCATCCACCATCCACCACTGAGCAAGTATCATAAATATGAGGGGCTGGCCCCACATAAGAAACAGATGTGAAAATCTGATGACAAAACCACCAATGAGGTTGGAGAGTATGGAGAAAGATAGAAACTCTTTTGAGACAGAAATACAAACCCCACCTAAAAAGAACAGCTTCTATTTAATAGTTACAGCCCATTGATATAAAGCATCCTTTGCCCAATCAGGTAATTATTCAAAGACAGAAAAAAAATTACAGATTTTTTTTTATGAACTCACCCTAATTTAAACATTGGCAATACTTCAAAATACTTAAAATACTGACTTAGACAAACAAACAAGACTACAGATCCCATATGATATGTGAACTCGTTAAGTCCTATGAGAAAAATACTGTTTGTTCATTTTAAAGTTTATGCATCTAGTCAATGACTGAGAAAAAGAGATGCAGCAGCAGCCCCAGCAAAGTCTTAGACCACAATTCTCCCCAGCCTTTACCAGCACCAACCATGGACACATGCATGCCTGGCACAATCAGGAGTTCTCCACACTTGAACCAGGAACCCTTCCATATGGATCTACCTGGCTGTGCACCCTAGGTTACTGCTGTTCCACTGTTTGGCCCCTTGACTGGTTGGTTGTTTTACCTCCTCTAGATATTGATCAGCAATGATCCTTGGTATACAGAAACTCAAATCCATATTAAACGACATACATAATCATGTGTAACAGATGATCAAATAGTATAGAAAAACCAACAAGTTGACTTAAAGCAAAACACACACACACGCACACACACATGTTATCATAATACAAGGAAAAGTACTTATTTTTTAAAAGGTATAAACTTTGGAGGATTAAATAAATATGGTAATCATTTTATTATCAATGTGGGTATAATACTTTAATTTTTATAGATTTATTAAGTTTAAGTTTAAAAAATAATCTCTCTTAAGAAGCTACATAGGATATGTTCAAATGTCCTGTTTGGCAAAATTTCAATAAAAACAGGATTACAGCAGGATATTACTTTTAACTAAATATCTTGACTTCCTTCAAGGTCAGCCCTATAGCTTCTGATACAGAAATACACATTCTACTTTGAAATCACTGTGGCTGAAAAAAGAAAATGCCTGAGGATACAGCAAGCTCATCATGCCTGTGCCCTCTCCTACTACTGTCATCTCTCTTAATATTTTTCTATGAATTTATGGGATATTTAAAACTAGGTCAAATTTTTTGGCAACCAAAAACATAAAGTGAAGAAAGTGTAGGAACTAGTATTTTGTACAGAAATAAGGAACTGCTGTAAATATTATCTGATTTGATCAATGTTTTTAATCCTCTTTTCACAAAGGAAGAGATAAAGACACAAATAAATATGTAAGTTATCCAAGGTCAAGATGGTAATAAGCAATAGAGACACATCATCATTAATCACAAAAGGTATGCTTTAAGTAAAGTCTCAAATTAAGCCATATCTCTCTTTTAAAGAAATTCTTTTATGTTTTACTTTTAAGGCCATTAATCTTATCATTAAAAGAATCAATGCAGAAAAATAATATCTTGGTCTCCAGAAATAAAGTTGGGATTTAAATGTGCTTTGTTACATACTGTATGTGACCTTGAACAAGTCACTTAACCTCTTTCTTCCTTATTTCTTCTTCTGTAAGTCAAGGAAACCTTCTATGCTGTGAGGAAACCAGGAAGTCACAGTTAGAGCCCTTCCCACAGTAGCCACAGAGTGTTCAATTAATGACTGCTGTAATGTTTTTCACCTGCTGGAGGAAATGCCACTTTTTAATCAATTTTATTTAATTTATATACTTGTCAAGATTTTAATGTATGTGTTATTAACAAACATTAATACTCTTCCTCTCAGACTCCAAAATTGTTTGAGAATCCTTTCATATTTTTTGTGCTTAAAAATTATAAATATAGGCATACTAACAAACACACATACTAGATATTCCATTTAGATAGAAATGTATGAATTATAGGGACGTTTTGGGGGAAAACTAAGTAGATTCGATTGAGCAAGAAAAAAGAAATAGTTGCTCTAAGGAAGTAGTAGGAGATAAGTATGGGAAAATACAGAACAGGCTCATTTCTTTCTCTCCAGGAAGACAGCTCATCCAAGATCAGGACTGAAGCACTAAGAGCACTCATTTCAGACAGGGTCATAAACTCAGAAGATATGTTGAGAGAAAATGTATCATGCCTTATCTGGAAATATCTTGGATGTAGAATTCATTCTCAAGTGGACCTGAAACCTAAGGAACACATGAAGGAAATTCCTTCCTTGTTAGTTTACATTTTGAGATTTTAATTTGTTATCCACCTTCTAAGGGATATTTAGATCAAAGGCAAGAAAAGGCACTGAGTGGGACCAGCAGATGGCATAATGGTTACATTGCTGGATTCCCATGTAGTCAACCACAGTTTAAATCTCAGACCTGGCAACTTAAAACTCACCCCAGGCAAGTGTGCGTCTGTCCCTGATTCTGCGAAAACGGAAGAGAAGAGATTGTGGCGTGGCCACCCCCCCTGGTGAGGGGGTGATTTCTTGCTTTCTGTCTTTCTCTGTCTCTGCTCTCTGCTCTGTCTCTCTGGCAAGTACTTACGCCCTATATCAAAACGCTCTTACTCTAAAAAAAAAAAAAAAAGAAAAGAGAAGAAAAAGAAAAAGCACAGAAGTAAAAGCTCAAGTGGAATGTGGAATGTCTTATAGCTAAAAGAAGGGAAATAAGGCTAAAGGAAGAGGTGAAGTTGTTTTTGTAATTTTTTTAAGAAAAAAAGAGCTTTTAATCATTTGTTTTTTAAATTTTTCCAGAGAGTACATGCACTAACTGGAGAGAGACATAGAAAGACACACCAAGAGAGATAGAAAAGGCTAGAAAGTAGACCCACTGAGAACAGAAAACGCTCAATCGCTTTCTTTCATTTCTCCCTCCTTGTGGGATGTTGGGCATGCATTCACTCATGCTTGGCATGTTTCTTGCTTGCCAGGTCCAGGAATAGAACTGTTCAATTAGTCAGATGGAACCTAGACACTGTAACCACCATGACACAGGTTGTCTCTTTTTAAACATTCTTTAAAAGACTTCAGGTGTCTGATATAAACCTTCTTCTGTAAACACAAAGTAACCAGAATATACAAAATTATCTATACAAAGGTTATGCGTTTGAGAAGTTAAAGTGACTATTTTATGTTCTTCAGTCAAAGGAAGTACTCAACAACAATAAAAACTCAACATTTTTATTACAAGGTAAAAATATTCATTGTGTACTAATAATTCACTTATATAAAACAGATCCTTCCCTGAACATGTTCATCAGTCCAGTGGAAAAGACTGTTCAACTCAGGACAGGACAGTGCTGAGATAAGCAAATGTTAACAGAAGAATGAGCAAGACATCAGGAAGAGCTAGTGGCTCTGACTGATAGAAGGGGAGATTAGAGAAGGCTTTAGCTAAGCTGGCAGTTGTGCTACATCTTAAAGGATGACTAGCATTTTTTGACAGCTTCAGAGAAAAGAGAGAGAAGGGAATAACATCTATAAAAATTAGTTGGTTTTTGTCTACCTGACAACTAGCTACATGTAGTCAGAACGGGATTGTAGAAGAATCCAACAGCCAGTCTAGATGGACAGGATTATTTTTTAGCCAGATAATACAGTAAAGAAAGAATTTAAAAACCCTTAGAGACTCTTAAAAGAGATAACTGGGGACCAGCAGTTGACATAATGGCTATGTCGCTGAACTCCCATGTAGTCGACTGCAGTTCGAATCCTGGACCCGGTGGCTTAAACTCACACCAGGTTCATGTGCGTGCTTGCCAAAGATCCTGAGGGGAGGATGGAGGAGAAGGGGTTGCAGCATGTCCCTCCCCCCTGGAGGGGGGGGTAATTTTTTGCTTTCTTTCTCTCTGTCTCTCTCTTTCCGGTGAGCGCATGCATCCTATAGCAGAAACCTTTCAAAAAAAAAAAAAAAAGAGAGAGAGAGAGAGAGATAACTGATATGTTCAGAGTCATTATTGAAATAAGGGAGCAGCCTGAAGGTTGAATTTTGCTAGGTACATGGAATAACGGAGTCTTTTTTAAATAGGCAATTATAGGGTCCAGTAGATTGCATAATGGTTATGTCACTGGACTCACACATAGTTACCTGCAGTTTGAGACCCAGATCCAGCAGCTTAAAACTCATGCTGGGCATGTGCACATGCATGCCCAAAATCTCAAGAGGAAAATGGAGAAGAAGGAATTGTGGCATGGCCATCTCCCTGAGGGCATGATTTCTCACTTTCTATTTCTCTCTCTCTGTCTTTCTGGCGAGTGCACATGCCTTACAGCAAAAATCTCTCTCTACAAAAAAATAAAATAAAAAATAATAAAAATAAATGGGCAATTATAATCATGGCGTAGCCAGCTGCAGTGGTACAAGCTGGATGAGAAGGCATCACAGCATGGAACTGAAGCTGTATGGGACGCCCAGATTCATTTTCTGCTCCAATCTAAACAGGCCAGGTGCAGTGGCATGTGCCTGAGTTCAAACTAAGTGGGAGATTAGGGCAGAAAAAATGTGACATGGAGACATGTCAAGATCCTATAAAAATTCTTTCTCTCTTTCTCTACCTCTACCCTTCTCTCCTCCTTCTTTTCTTACTCATTTACTCATTAAAAAGGGGAGGGATGAGGCAGTTGTGGACTTTTTGTTATACTGTACAAAACAATACAATAAAAAGAATATAAAATTTGACATTGTTGTCATTTGTTTCTTACTTTTGAATGCTATGCCTTATCTTTAAACATTTAAATGTTTCATTAACTACCAAAATAAAGGCATACATTTCCAAGATGTCAGAGAATATCTAATCTGTATCCAACTAATTGTACACTCTTGACTTCATCTTACATAAAGCAATAGAAATGGGATCATTTAAGTAAAGGTGATGAGCAAAGAGTAATAAAATCCATCTATTTGTTACACAAAAATTAGTGAATACCCATTGTATATGATGAGATTCACTGAGAACATAGAGATAGAAGATATTACAAAATCCATGACTTTAAGACATTCTTTGTTACATGTGGGAGACAGTACAGCAGAAATTAAATAGTACAGTATTATATAAGGTGTTGATATAAAGAAAATCAGAAAACAAGTAGCTAGATTGTAAATTGCACAAAGAGAAAATTATTTGTTTCAGGGCTTACTGCATTCCAAGTACCCTAAAATACTGACACACAGTAAGTACAGTAAGTATTCAGTGAACAAATATTTAGTGACCACCTATTATTTTCTGGACCAAGTCTTGGCACTAGTGATAAAACAGAGATACCTTGAGATTAGACTTATTATTGCCAAATTTAAATCTTTTTTTTAGAATTATTTTTATTTAATGTGATTTATTTATTTTAATTTGATCAAATAGAGAGAAAGAGATAGAGAAGGAAAGCAAGCCACCGGGTCCAGGACGCGAACAGCAGTCGGCCACATGGAAGTCTAGCCCCCTTAACCACCATGCCACCTGCCGGCCCCTACCAAATTTAAATCTTAATCCTACTTCTTACCAGCTAAAACTAGGACTAAATTTCATAATCTGAAATAGAAATATTATGATACCTGCTTCATAAGGTTGCTTTGATAATCAAATTATATTATGTACCTAAAATGCTTAACATAATAATACCAATTGCATGAAAGGTTGAAAAAAATGCACTATTAACAATAGAAATGTGTTCAATAAGATTGCTGCACTTGGACCAGCAGGTGGCATAGTGTTTGGGATGCTAGACTCCCACATGGCCAACCACAGTTCAGGTCCCGGACCTGGTGGCTTGCTTTCTCACTTTCTTTTTTTTCCCTCTCTCTCTAGTGAATGCACATGTCCTGTAGCAAATTTAAAAATATATATATAGCAATAATAATAAGTAAAAATAAGTACATAATTCCTTTATAGAAAAGATTGTTGGACTTCAGGTCAATGCAGAAAAACAAATAGCCCACTAAACTACAAGAAAGGTAAAATTCACTATTATTATGCTTGACCTCACACATGTGCCTCCCTGATTTACGTGGCCACTGGCCACACAAGCCTTGTACACTTTCTTGATTAGATCTATGAAAATTGTGGGTTGGGACCAGCAGTTAGCATAATGGCTATGTCGCTGGACGCCCATGTAGTCGACCGCAGTTTGAGTCCTGGACACAGTGGCTTAAACTCATGCCGGGCGGTTGTATGTGTGTGCCCAAGATCCCAAGAGGGGAGTGAAGGAGAAAGGATTGTGGCGTGGCCATCCCCCCTGGGGGGGTGATTTCTCGCTTTCTGTTTCTCTGTCTCTCTCTGTCTGTCTGGCAAGTGTCCTACAGCAAAAACCTCTCCAAAAAAAAAAAAAAAGAAAGAAAATTGTGGCTTATGAGCAGCTTCCTGAGTGGCCAGCCACTGTACATCTAATCAGTTTAGGCTACTCTAGCAAATTACCATAGACTAGATGGTTTAAATCACAAGTTAAATTTCTCACAGTTCTATAAGATGTAAAAGTTAAAAATGGAAGCACTAGAAGATCTGTCGCATGACGAAAGCAATACTCTTAATTTTCAGATGGCCATTAGGTGTGCATATTCACCATAATCTTTATATAGTAAAAAGAGGAGAGAGGAAGCAATCTTTCCCCATCTCTTTTTTTTTTTTTTTTTTTTTGAGAAAGACTTTTGCTATTGGTCTTGTGCACTTGCCAGAGAGACAGAGGTAGATAGCTCAAAAGTGAGATCATCCCCCAGGAAGGATGGTCATGCTGTAATCCCTTCTCCTCTAGTCTCCTCTCAGGATTTTGGACATGGACACACACACACACCTGGCATGAGTTTGAAACTGCCTGGTCCAGGACTTGAACTGCATTCAACCGTGTGGGAGTATAGCAATGTAACTATTACACCATTTGCTGGTCCACTCCATATCGTCTTATAAAGACACTAATCCTATCATGAGAGATCCACCCTCATTCCCCTTATCACCTGCCAAAGACCTCCTCTCCAAATATCATCACATTGCGGATTAAGGTTTAGACATATGAATTTGGAGAAGATGCAAGCATTCAGTCCATAGCATTACAAACCAGATATGTGGATGAGTAAAGGCCTGTGGAATAAACTTTGACCCCTTCGACCAATAAAGAGAAAGGAAATTACAAATCCTCATGTAAATTTCTCACTTTTCCTCCTGGTTCCTGCATGACAAAGCAATCAGCTACCTAGAAAATGTATAATCACACCTGACAATTAAATTAACCAACTTTGGTCTGCATCAAGAGCAAATACATGGATCTACACAGGTCAGTCATAAACTAGGGATGGGATGACCCAGTAGAGAAACCACCTGTTTCCAAGAGCCAAAGTACATCCCCCTCAGAAATCACTGCTTTTATTTATGTATATATTTTTAATTTTTATTATGCCAGACAGTGAAGGTGTATACATGAGAGAGAATAGAAAAAGCACCCCCCCAAATGGGTCCTGGTAACACAGTAATCTGTTTTCCTCCAATCTTCTGTCATATCAGGACATGGGGAAATCATGTGCATACCCAGCGTGTTTGTTCTTTAAGCCAATGGAGCTGGGATTTGAACCCTGGTCAGTCGTCTGGGATCTAGCTTACTCTTTTACAGTTTGTAAGCACTGCACTACAGAGCCAGATCAGTCATTGCCTTTGAAGTTGAATGTAAATTTTCTGTGCTAGCAAACATTAGCAAATTGATCTAACGTTTTTCATTTAGCAAGCCCAGAATTTTAGCTTCCTCATTTATAAAACAGAATGACAGTACCATTCGTGACAAGGTCATGTATATACAACTAGCCAACACAATAGAAGTTATTTTATAATATACTCATCTTTTGCTTTTTACAAAAATAAGAAATGAAGACATTCCTAAAAAAATAAAACTTTCAACCTTGGGAAAAAACTGGAATAGTTCTACCATGGTAATTATAACACAATAATAAAATAAGCATGAATTAAATTATAAGCAAATTTAAAGTGTTACTAATTTTAAACTTTTTAAATCTTATTCATGTTTCACTTATAAATAGTAATCAAATGCATCCTGACTAATCTGGAATATGTCTTCAGATCATGTTTAAAAACAAATAGCTAGTCCCTTATTTGCTAATTTTACAGAATAAAAGCTAGTAATATTTAAATAGTTTTGTTCTTACTTGGTCTAAAGTTAAATGCAATGGAAATAGGCCACTTTTAGTCTTAACAAATATATATATATAGAAATTATGGTTATATATAATTATTAAATCTTTTGGGGGATGGGAAGAAAAACGAGGTCAGTTCTAAACTGTTATCTTTTATAAGTTAGAATTGCTAATATTTAAAACAGTGTCCTGAAAGTAAACAGTAGATGTTACTTATTAAATGTTTTTTCCTAATTCTGGTACTGAGCCATAGATCTGAGGGGGTTAAGAGAGATTAGTGCTAAGATTCTTCTCACTTAGAAAGCCTTATATAACTCCCTACTTATTTCACTAATAAAATACTTATTCTAGAATTCTATTTTAGAAAATTGTAAATTCCATATCATTTAATGACACAACTTAAAAGACTATATAGCCATTAATGTAAACATACTTTGACTTCTTAACAGTCTAATTAATTAGAAAAAATTAACAAACTGTAGCTAGAAATTAATTTTAATCACTGTGCCTTGTCTCTTGGTTACAAGCAAATTAATAATATATTACCCTTGCAGTTTACCAAGGTATGATTAATGGTCAATATAAAAATTTCCAGGGTCTTCTGGCAAAGTGAAAACCTGACTGCCTAACTAGAAAAAAAAACAATCTGAATGCAATAAATCAGAATTACTGAAGGTAAAGCCCTATGAGATGGCCCATCTGGTCAGGCCTGCAAGTGTCAAGTATTGTCCCAAGTACTTTAGGCAGCCAGCCTCTTTATCAGTCTCTCTCTTTCCAGTCACGCTCCTGTTCACGTCTTTGCTACATGCTCTGCTGATTACCTTGGAAAAGGGCAACGCTGTAACTGTTCAACTGACCTTTCAGTTTATTTTCTCTTGTGTAATATGAAACATGAGCTAACACAGGCAGAGTCTACTGATTTCTAGGAAGAATTTTGACTTAATATTTCAACAGCTCTTGGCTCAAATAACACTCTGCTCTTCTGTGTTAGGGTTTCCCCTCCTTGGAAAAATGGCATGGCAAAGAGAGATAAAGCATATGGGCTAGAGAGATAAAGCATTAGGTCCTGCATTAAGTGAAGCACAACCTGCACAGGAGTGTGTGCTCCCGAGAATACATAGTCAACCAACTTGCTGAGAAGCAATTCCAATCTTTTACATCTCCACTGGAATCTTATCATTACTGTGACTTTCGTATATCAATTAACAGATTAAAAGAAAAGATGCTTACATGTTTTCTGTCTTTTTTAAGAGACATTTTTGCTATAGAGCATGTGCACTCACCATAGAAACAGAGACAGAAAACAAGAAATCACCCCCTGTAGGGATGGCCATGCTGCAATCCCTTCTCCTCCACTCTCCTCTCAGGATTTCAGGCACGTATGCACATGCGCCCAGCCTGAGTTCTGAGCTTCCAGGTTTAGGATTCAAACCGCAGTCAACAGTGATGTAACCATTACACCATCTGCTGGTCCCTGTTTTCTGTCTTTTGATATGTCACTATTACTCAAACATTGTCAAAATTCTGTAATCACCATGGAAGAAAAAACAGAAGGAAATTAAGATGTCAAAAGATACTCATTGGAAACCCAACTCTAAAATACTAGCCACGTAACCTTTGGGAAGATAAGCACCCAAAACTTTAGGTTCTTCCATAAAACAAAAACACTGAAGGGATAGGTCCCATTTAGGTCTAAGAACATACAGCCATAATCTTAAATGTTTTGTTCTAAATTATCCCAACCAAGAAAGAAAAATATGCACACCAATACAAAGGTGATTTTGGATATCTACATAAACCAAAAAGTGTTTATTTTACCATGCACAAGAACATAATTTTACATATATATTTTATCTTAAAAATAAATTCAGCATATAAGTCATCTATGAAATGTAAAAGGTACAGCATATAAAGCAAACAAAAAGTCCATTAAAAAATAATTCATATATACAACAAAATGTAATTCATAATGACTGACACCTTACAAAGTACTTAGTATGATCCAGATACTGTTCTAAAGCACCATAGAAACAGAGACAGAAAACAAGAAATCACCCCCTGTAGGGATGGCCATGCTGCAATCCCTTCTCCTCCACTCTCCTCTCAGGATTTCAGGCACGTATGCACATGCGCCCAGCCTGAGTTCTGAGCTTCCAGGTTTAGGATTCAAACCGCAGTCAACAGTGATGTAACCATTACACCATCTGCTGGTCCCTGTTTTCTGTCTTTTGATATGTCACTATTACTCAAACATTGTCAAAATTCTGTAATCACCATGGAAGAAAAAACAGAAGGAAATTAAGATGTCAAAAGATACTCATTGGAAACCCAACTCTAAAATACTAGCCACGTAACCTTTGGGAAGATAAGCACCCAAAACTTTAGGTTCTTCCATAAAACAAAAACACTGAAGGGATAGGTCCCATTTAGGTCTAAGAACATACAGCCATAATCTTAAATGTTTTGTTCTAAATTATCCCAACCAAGAAAGAAAAATATGCACACCAATACAAAGGTGATTTTGGATATCTACATAAACCAAAAAGTGTTTATTTTACCATGCACAAGAACATAATTTTACATATATATTTTATCTTAAAAATAAATTCAGCATATAAGTCATCTATGAAATGTAAAAGGTACAGCATATAAAGCAAACAAAAAGTCCATTAAAAAATAATTCATATATACAACAAAATGTAATTCATAATGACTGACACCTTACAAAGTACTTAGTATGATCCAGATACTGTTCTAAAGGACTAGCAAATATTAACTTAAGTCCTCACAATAACCCAACCTGAAGGGGAACTACTATTTTTATTACACTGAACAGATGAGAACACTGAAGAAGTTAAGTAATTTTATTAAGTGGATAAAGCTAAAATATAAATCTTGAATTTTGCTTTCAGAGCATTTGTCTTCATCATTCGTTATAATATCATCCAAATTATTTTATGTACACTTACCCAGCTGATTTTACTAAATTTATATTGTTACTTAGTGTTTCCTAAATAACTTTAATAAGGTAAACTTTTGAAGAAAAAATAAATCGCTATAGGTATGAATGATAAAAATGGCCAAAAAGAAAATCACTAGAAAACTCATTTTTTTAAAAAAATAAGACATATAATTTATGGTAACTAACATAATTGACCACAGAATTTTTTTACTTAGGAACGGCTATACCTGTACAAACTAACCCCAACTAAGTTGAAGTAAGATGTGAAAACAAATGCTACTGTAAATATTATCGATAGTTCGAAATATACTATATAGTACTACTTTGATAGACAGTTTGAAACTATATTTACCTCTGATATATAGTTTCAAACTAAATGGTTATTACATCAATTGTAATATAAAAATTGACAAACATTATTTTTTTCTTTTAAAAAATCATCACAGATCACAAAGCTTACATGTACTGGCACTGAGCAAATTGACAAACCCAACCATGCTTCCGTATTAATTGTACTGAGCATAGCCAGATAGTCTTGCAGATGTTTTAGCATTAGAAACAGGATAAATAAACCAATTTTTACCTTCACAGTGGCATAGGACAAGCTACATTAATATATATCAAAGAATACAAGGAGGATGTGTGTGTGTGTGTGTGTGTGTGTGTGTGTGCATGTGTGTGTCTCCAGCAACAAAAAAAATCCACATCTTTTAAACTAAATGGTGAAATATCAAAGGTCTATCAAACTATTTGACAATTCTTTGCCTTTACTAAGAGAGCCAAAGGTTTCAAAATTCTGTCAACTACAAAACAATGAAGATCAAAGAACTATCATGGGGACTTCCAAAGTACCGGCAAGATCGCCTTTAAGTCATAAAAATTCAGAATGTATATCTAAAACTATCTAATAATATCTATATTACAAATCATATATTTATATATTATACATGCACTAACTTTTTTTTCACAGCCAATGACCCTCCCCAGACCAACAGAACAGGTCTGAAAGAACAAGTAGACTGGAAAGTAAAGGGATCTTCTATACTGTTTGCATGACTCAATTGACTATTTCTCCCACAAATTATATATTTATTCTTTAAAATATTTACCTAGATTGGGGTTGAGATAGGTATTTAAATGTTACTGAGCAACCTTCCTCTGTATGTCTATAATGAAATATGGATGTAAAGTAACACTGATAAATTTCACTTATGATATCAGAGTCTCCACACCATATTAAACTACTTTAACCAAGATTGTGATGCTGTATGTGGATTTAAAAGAAAATCCAAAGTTAAATTTTATACAAATACAACTAAAAGTGTTAATGCCATACTGATGCTTAATTTAGAAGCCTATTCAACAGTAGTGAAAAGGAAACTATTAATAAATTTACCTATGCCTCATATTACTAATAAGCAAGAGTATTCCAATTCTGTGTTCCCAAAGTACTCTGGTCCGATCATATACACATACTGATAATTAACCCTGGGATCTATGCATAATAAAAAAAAATGAAATTGTGAACTTATATGTAGGCTCCTCATTGCTTATGGGTCAACTTTTCCTACAACTGGGATCACAAAGAACTTTGGTAAAACTGTTCAAATGGTATTTTCATGCAGTGTTATGAACTTCTCTGCTGATATATTTTCCCTATCAGACTATGGGTGCTATAAAGCCAAGAATCATGTTTTAATTTTAGAACCTCAACATCTTGTTTGGCACCTATAAGGAACAGGAACCAAGCAACCAGTCTCTCAATGTGTTTCACCATGAGCAGTTTTCAAAAGTAGAACATTTCTTAGCAATCTACAATGATTTTATGATAATTTCTATCTATTACTGAGCATTTACTATGAACTTAACATTGTGTTAAGTACTCTATATACAATATCTCATTTAATCCTCTCCATTTGTATTTATTAAAAATTCTGTACTGAGGCCAGCCCATAGTATGGTGGTTAAGGCAGCAGGATCCCATGTTGCTCATTATATAGTTCAAGTCCTGGACCTGGCTACTTGAGAAAAATGCCCTTATGTATGTAAAAAATTCCAAAAGAAGGGAGAAATGGAAAAGGGATTTGGGCATGGCCATTCTTTATGGGGAGAGTGTTCTTTCTCTCTCCCTTTCTCTTTCTCTCTCCCTTTCTCTTTCTGTCTCTTTACAGAAAGCCAACATGCTCTCTGGCAAATTAACAAAAAAGAATCCTAGGGGACTAGCAGATAGCTAATTGGTTACATCACTGTAATTTCACATAACCAATCATGGTTCGAGTCCCAGACCTGGCAGCTTCAAACTAGCACCAGGCACATGTGTGTGCATGCCCAAGATTCCAAGAAGAAAATGGAGAAGGGGCTGCAGCATGGCCATCCCCCAGGGGGTGATTTCTCACTTTCTGTCTGTTTCTGTCTCTCCAGTGTGTGCACGTGTCCTATAGCAAAAATATCTCTAAATAAATAAATAAATAAAGATACTTGGACCAAGGTCACTCAGCAAATTATTCATAGAATTAGAATATTAAAAAGGTCTCTTTACGTTAGAATACCTTTAAAATAGTCATTTTCTTTTTTAAATTCTGATAGGACACATGCATGTACCAGAGAGAGATAGAGAGGGGAATGAGAAAGCACGCTCATAGAGAATACCCAAACAGAAATCCCTTCTCTATTCTCCTCCTGTGACTTGGGGCAAGCACACACATGCACCTGGTTTATTTTTCTAGCCTCTGGGTTCAGGACTTGAACCACACAATAAGTCAAATGGTCCAGCCTCCTTAACCACTATGCCACTGGCTGGCCCCAAAATAGTTATTTTCTTAGTAATGATTTATAACTGGTTAATTCAACCTAATTTCAAATCCCCTTTTAAGTTTTCAAAGTTCATATGGGAAAACCTAGCTGTTAAGAATAACATTAATGCATAATAGCTTATAATTATTGGGCAATGTTCATGCATATAACATACATGATTTTCTTGAATGGGCAACATTCATACATGAAATATTAGGTGCTGGATCTATATTCAGTGACATAAAAAGATGATCATAATATACCACTAAATGAAAAAGGAATAGAGTTTTATAAAGGGTTTTTGTGGTTGATTTAATTACAGATATGTATGAATATACAGAAAACATAAATCTCAAAAGGTTGGAATGTTACATTAGGATGTAACCATGAACAATTGATAATGGGATTACGAATAACTGCTCTTTATTTTTTATCTTCTTTTCTACTTTTTCTTATTATAAACAAAATATTAAGTAAATTATAAAAGAATGAATCTATATATTTAATTTATTAAAAAATAAGTTGTACAGTACAGAATGTTTAATTAAATGCTTAAACAAGATTTGAAAGAATATTTACTGAAAAGCAGATGGGGAGGTCAGGCGGTAGCACAGCGGTAATGAAACTGGACCAACGTGGAAAAGGTGTGGGTTCATGTCCCAAGACCCCCTTGAGCACAGTGGGCAGCATGCATATGCCCGGGAACTGTGAGGGCTGAGACTGTGGGTGAATGCAGTGTGAAGATCCTGTGGGGGTTGTTTCCACTCCCACTTTACACTCTCTCTCATGGAAGAAGTAAATAAACTTTAGAAGGAAGGAAAAGAAAGAAAAGCAGATGAGAGAGGGATGGAAAGGACAACCAGATAATGAAAACTTACATCTCATTAGCAATTCTACTGTTTAAATCACTGTAATAGAAGTTGGTAACAGCCCTAAATCAACAGTATGAGCCACTGACACTGAGTTGAAATGGAATGTATGAGACTCTTTAAGGTTAAAAGCTGACTGATTCTGCCTATATTTATTTCCTCTATCCCTTTTAATCCATTTATTAATTCCTTAAAAAAGTGCTTGAACACTAAGGTATACATGGCATGCACATGAACATATGGAGTGTGTATGTATATATATGCACGTAATGTGTGTGTAAATATATGTATGTGTATATAACATATGGGTGTGTATATTCTCTTATGTGCCTACATATGATCTTCTACTTTAATTTCCAATACCAAATCAAGTACTTAACAGTGGGAACTCCTAAACAAAGTATTTCTCAAACTAAAGAAAAATGTAAAGCTTGGTGCCCATGTTCAAAATTTATTTGGTTGGGCTCCTTAGCGTTATTTGCTTATGGCATCATTTTCTCGAGATATAACGTAGTACAAGCTCCCTGATAATTCCCTACTTATTCTCAACATGTCATCCCACCCCCACACCAGAAACTGACACACACTCATAGTATTACATAAAAGTAATTTATTTCTTTAAAAAGAAGACTACAATATCAAAGGAACTGTATTTAAATAAAAACTACAGGACAACAGAATAAACCATTCCATTTTTTTTTCTTAAGAAAAATAGTGCAACGCATCCTAAATGATTTCACTGCCTGTTGCACAGTCCCAGTGATAGATCTATCTTATTATTGTTTCCTTCAATACCTATTTCCCTCCTTTCTTACTTCCAGCAACATTCTCAAAACCACATTTACAAACAATAAATACTGAAAGCAGTGTCACTGAAGCATGACATGCATTCTCTTCTAAGACTGGTTACCACCAGAGCACAAAAGTCCAGCCCTGCACCCTCAAGAGTAACATTATTTCTATTTAAAAACTCCCAGAGAAGACAGAGGCAGCCATGTAATTATGTATCTGTAGCTACTCTATCTGCTCTGCCTCCTGCTTGCAGCCAGTGTGCAGAACTATGAAAAGCATTAGTCATTCGTTCTGACAAATTAGCTCCAAAATTAGAGTTTGAGCTTTGCTAGGGTGTGCTTGTTTTGCTTCTTTGTTTTTATTTCTAATCCCTGAAAAACACTAGGTTTCAAATTCCCTTTAACTTGCTACTGGAATCAACACCTAAACAATAATTGTACCCCATCAAGAACTGGGCAGCTCAAAACTGCTGAGAAAAGTATGTTTGACATTTTTCTCCACAAGACTCCATTCTCAGTTCCTGAATGGGTTCAGTAAACATGGTTATAACTAAGAGAAGCCCAAATGCAACAAAGAATTCATCTGGTAGAAATATGTACATATATCTTTAAAATATTTTATATAATTCAGTTTAAGTAGATCTAGAGTTATTTTCAAATACACCTTAAAAATAGTATTTACCAGTATTTTTCTTATTAACATCTAAATTTAAAAGACGAAAATGATTCCAAGTATGATAATAAGTACATTAAGATACTGTTCACTAATTACTTCCTACTGTTCTGTGGTATCATGATATGTAAGGAAATTATGAATTTTAACCAAATTCTCTTCTCCTCTGGGATCTTTCTAGACAAGAACTAGTACCACAGATTTTCAAGACAGAAAAATTTCAAGAACTAGAACCAGACTTTCTAGAGGGACTTTTTCCCCCTTCCAGGAAAAAAAAAAAAAAAAGCAACCCCCCAATTAATTACAAACTATATCATTCAAAATTTCTATATCCAGCTTCCCCAACTTTTCTACAAATTTCCAAAACCTTTTGGAGTTATAACACCTTAGGGTTAGGAATGATTTAATGATTTAATCTATTTACATATATATGTGATCTCTTCCATTGAAAGAAAAAAATCTTTCACTCATCTGAAGCAAAAAAATATTCTTTTTAAAATAAAATATGTAAATGTAAAATCTGAAAAAAAAGTAAAAAGGTCTTCATATCACTCTAAAGCCAAATACTAACTTTAGACTTTTAAGTCACATAAACTCTAAAGCCAACTATTGCATTTTCATTTACATATTATTCCCAAAAAGCATGTTTCTATAAGTGTTGTCCTTCCACATCCTACTCAAGTAAAGTGCTTATCAAAATCAAGATTTCTAAGATGCTTGCCAAAACAGCTGTTATTAGACCCAATTTCTAGAGATAAGGCCCACAAAAATGTTTCACATATTACTGTGTACACAAGACAGTGTTAAATACCTACTGGTAGATGCACTGCTTTTTTAAAATTGTTTTCAAATTTTATTTTATTTTATAATTTCCTATTTACATATATTTTTGCATCTTTATGGCATACGGTATAATTTTTCAAAGCATGCCTGCAGTGTGGGAATAATGCATCTAACAGACACAAGAATGCAAGGTTCTATGTTGAAAATGATATACATGATAATATCCTTGACTTACTACATCACTTAAGGTTACATGAACTGATAATTAAGAGGTGCTTTTTTTTTTTCAGGGGTGAGGGGTGGTGTATAGGGCACCTGCAGTTGTTGGAGAGGCGCAAAGCAAGATATCACCTCCCAGGGGAATGGCCATGCTGCAATCCTGCAACTCCTTCTCCTCCACTGTCCTCTTGGGATCTTAGACATGCATGCCTATGGGCCCAGTGTGAGTTTTAAGCTGCCAGGTCTGGGACTCAAACCACAGTCGACTATGTGGGAGTCCAATGATGTAACAATAATGCCACCTGCTGGTTCCTTTTATTTATACATATATATATATATATATATAGAGAGAGAGAGAGAGAGAGAGAGAGAGAGCGCACATGAGCACACCAGAGAGAGCCAGAAAGAGGGAAAGTGGAAATCACCCCCTAGTGAAGATGGTCATACCACAACTCCTTATTGTCCACTCTCCTCTTGGAATTTTGGGCAAGCACACACACACACAAGCTTTACTTTCAGGTCACTAAGTCTGGTACTCCAACCGTGGTCAGCCATGTAGGAATCCAGCACAATAACCACCACACCACCTGCTGTCACTACTATTTCATGTTTTCAATGGAATAAGATGAACCACATCAAAAATTCAGTTTTACTTAATGTTTCAACTTTGTTAAAATTTAAATGTATTTACTTTTCATAAGATGACATTTCTACTTTCAGGATTAAAATTACTAACAATATGTCCACTTTCAGGATATTTTAGTACTGACAGTGATCTTAAGACTCTCTCCTGAGTTATATTAGACTATATATGAGAAATAACCCTTTTCCAGACTAGACCTTAGGTTCCTTTTTAAGAATAGTGAGCTGTTCATTTCAGGGCACAAAGAGCAGAGGCAATTGGGGATGGGAGGTGGCACATCCTGGTTCCTTCTGTTCTCCTGCAAGGCAGAAATTATGGCCAAGGTGACAGGTAGTCAACCAAATTACCAAACTGAGGTACTTCAATGGTCAAGATACTTAGTATTCTTTAATAAAAATGAATACATGCAAACATGATAACTCCTGGGCAAAATGCCCTTCAAATTGTAGGTGTGCAAATGCCACACATTCTCTTCCTTTGATGCAGTTTGTGCAACATCTTTCCAAAAGAGATCCCCAGATTTCACCACCAAAACAATCACAGATTACTAATCTACCAGGAGGAAGAGGGGGAAAAATCATTAATTATATGGGGGTGACAGAATCTTTAAGACAGTACATGAAAATCTGACCAAGGCATTCCCAGATCAGTAAACCACATTTTTTTTTTTTTTTGGAGAGGTTTTTGCTATAGGGCGCGTGCGCTCGCCAGACAGACAGAGAGAGACATAGAGACAGAAAGCGAGAAATCACCCCCCAGAGGGGATGGTCACGCTGCAATCCCTTCTCCTCCATTCTCCTCTCGGGATCTTGGGCACGCACGCACACGCGCCCGGCATGAGTTTTAAGCCACCGAGTCCGGGACGCAAACCGCGGTCAACTACGTGGGAGTCCAGCGACATAGCCATTACGCTAACTGCTGGTTCCCAGTAAACCACATTTTAACAAGTGTTACCAGTAAAAACTTGTTAAATTCCTATATTTAAATGTTTACAGATAAGTAATTTTTAATCAGCTGTCATCTAACCATCATTGCACAATATAATGCCAAATGTCTCCAATGCAATTCTCCAAACTATAATGAGAAACTTCAACAAATTTCAAGCTTAAGTACAAAAGAGAATATAAATGTCAATATAAAATGAGATTCCTAGCAAAAATAGGAAAAAAGTAGGCAGTATATTTTTAAGCTTCTTTTGGAAGATAAATTCATGCTGAATAAATTGAAGTGACATTTGGTTCCTCATAATTCCAGCCTGTCCTGATGGCCTCCTAAGTAACAGATTCTTAAATGTAACTGCCTTTTTTTTTGAGGATGGGGTTTGTTTGTTTGTTTTACTAAAACTGACACCAAGCCAGACTCATCAAGGCAAATGATTATTTTTATAGATGCCCACATAATGATTATTTAGAATCGTGTTATCTAATTATATAGAATTATCAATTAACTCTTTCAATTACCACAGTTACCTATTAAAAATTTGTTTCTTCATAGTATCTATTTTATTTCTATATAAATTACCTGTTAAATCATAAACACCATAACACATTGCAAATAAACCAAAAGATATAATACTACTGAGGGGAGAAAGGGACAAAGAGCATGAATCTGTCTCCTTTACATATTATAGAAAAAAAAAATCTGTCATCCTAAAGATAATTAAATGCATTAAAATCATTTTAATTGTTTTAAATATTTATCAAACTTTATTAATTTACAAAGTAGGACCTCTCTCTTTAGGTGGGCATGAAGAGGAACTATAATAATTCAAGAGAAACAGACCTACTCCAATTATAGTCATATGCTTCCTAATTACACTGGCTATAGATCAGTCCTAACAGAGACAGATAGTGGAAATAATGTGAAATCACATCATCCATTTTTCCTCTGAGAATAGAGGCAGGCAGGCGTTAGGAGAAAAGAAACTTGACACAGTAAATGTTGTTAGCAGTAAATAACCCGTCTAGTTTGGAGCTGAGATCTTTACCTTAGCCATATATTGCAGTGGAATAAACAACAGATATACATTCTAATTAATACTTGATCATAAGAAAGGAAGGTTAAACAAAGAAAGAAAAGAAAAGAAATAAATGAGTTTGGAAAAGAAGGAAAGGAGAAAGAAATGTTTCTGATAAAGAGTCACAATGAGAAAAAACAAACTATGAAATGAAGTCTGAATTCTAATTTCAAATCAAATCATTAGCAATGTCCTTTCTTTTTCTCTTTTTTTTTTTTTTTAAGGATTTTGCCATAGGGTATGTGCATTTGACAGAGAGAGAGAAAATAAGAAATCACCCCCTGGGGGAACGGCCACGCCGCAGTCCCTTACATTCTCCTCTCAGGATTTTGGGCGCCAACACACACACACACACACACACACATACACATGCACCCAGCATGATTTTCAAGCCACAGGTTCAGGTCTTGAACCGCAGTCAGCCATGTGGGAATCCAACCACTTAATTACCACGCCACCTGCTGCGCCTCCACCCAACCCTCATATACAGAAATATGTGCAATAGGACCAGCAGACGGTGTGATGGTTATGTCGCTGGACTCAGTGTAGTCGATCGCAGTTCAAGTCCTGGATGTGGTGGTTTAAAACTCATGCCAGACAAGTGTATATGCATGCCCAAAACACTGATAGGAGAATGGAGGAGGAGGGACTGGGACATGGCCAAACACCAGGAGAGGATGATTTCTCGCTTTCTCTCTCTGTCCCTCTGGTTAGCACAAGCACCCATGACAAAAATCTCTCTTAAAAAAATATGTACAATAAAATAAAAGCTAATTAATCATTTATCAAAATACTCCTCAGGGGCTAGCAAGTGGCATGGGAGTTAAGGCCCTGGATTCCCATATGGCCAGCCGTAGGTCAAGTCCCAGACCTGGCAGCTTGAAACTCATGCCGAGAGTATATGTGAGCCCAAAATTCCAGGAGAAGAAAGGATTGCATTGTGGCCATCCCCTCACAGGGAGTGACTTCTCACTTTCATTCTGCCTCCGTCTCTCCTGCAAGTGTACACACCCTATGGGGAAAAAAAAAAAAAAAAAAAAACCTTAAAATTTAAAAAAAAAAAAAATTTGAACTGGGGTCAGACAGTGGTGTGGTGGTTAAAGCAACTGGATCCCACATGGCTGACTGTGCAGTTCAATTCTTGGACCCGGTGGCTTGCAAAATATACCCAATACAGAGGGTAGCCAGTCCCCAGCCTGTGAGCCCCACACTGCGTCTTGTGGGAGCCTGAGATGTCTGTGCAACTTTCTCCTTCTGTCTCATAACCACGTCCACCACTGAGAATGCTAATTCACCAGCTGCCTATCTTAATGGATTCAAGAACAAGAGAAAAGACGGTACGGAAATGAGGTGGCACAGAATAGAAGTTAACTTGGAGCTGAGGAGAGCTAAGGGTGACCAGATGCTGAAAAGGAGAAATATAAGCTCATTTCCTACTTCTCCACTGCAGGAAAACCGCAACAACCAGGGCACTGTAATTTGGTCCATCGATGACACTGTCAAAGGCATGAATGGCAACTATTTGGAAAAGCAGATTCAAGCTATTCAAGCTGCTAGGAAGCTGCTTTCTAGGAAAAACAGTCCCCACCCCACCACCACCCCTGCATCGACAACATTATCCAGGCTAGGTTGATTCCAAAATTTGTGTCATTTGGGGACAAAAATGATTGAGTCACATGCAGTTTGAATCTGCTTGGGCACTCACTAATATTGCTTCTGGGACATCAGAATGGACTAGGGCTCTGCTGGATGGAGGCGCTATCCCAGCATTCATTTCTCTCTTGGCATCTCCCTACGTGCACATCAGTGAGCAAGCTGTGTGGGCTCTAGGAAGCACCCCAGAGAATGGTTCAGTTTTCCGGGGCCTGGTTATCAAGTATGGAGCAATTCACCTGCTGTTGGCTCTTCTTGCAGCTCCTGAGACTTCATCATTAGCATATGGCTATTACCTGGACATTTTCAAACCTCTGCTGCAACAAGAATCCTGCACCCCCGCTAGATGCTGTTGAACAGGTTCTTCCTACTTTAGTTCATCTCCTGCATCACAACAATCCAGAAGTATTAGCAGATACCTGCTAGGCTATTTCCTGCCTTACTGATGGTCCAAATGAATAGACCAAAATAGTTGTGAAAACAGGAGTTGTGCTCCAACTTGTGAAGCTTCTAGGAACTACCAAATTGCCCATTGTGACTCCTGCACTAAGAGCCATAGGTAATATTGCTGCTGGAAAAGACGAACAGACACAGGTTATGAAGTGCTGAAGCACTCGCTGTCTTCCCCATCCTGCTAACTATCCCCAGAACAAATATTCAGAAGGAAACTACATGGACAATGTCCAACACCACAGCTGGCCAGCAGGACCAGCTACAGCAGACTATAAATCATGGGTTATTTCCATTCCTTGTTGGCATTCTCTCCACGGCTGACTTTAAGACACAGAAGGAGGCTATATGGGCTGTGACCAACTCCAAACTGGCGGAATGGTTGAGCAGATTGTATACCTCGTCTACTGTGGCATAATAAAACCATTGATGACCCTCTTAACAGCAAGATATCAAAATTATTCTGGTTATCTTGGATATCACTTCAAATATCTTTTAGGCTTCTGAGAAGCTAGGAGAAACTGAGAAACTTAGTATAATGATTAAAGAATGTGGAGGCCTGGATAAAACTGAAGCTCTACAAAACCAGAAGTCTGTGTATAAGGCTTCATTAAATGTGATTGAAAAGTATTTCTCTGTCGAGGAAGAGGAAGATCAGAATGTTGTGCCAGAAACTAGTGCCGTCAGTTACACCTTCCAAGTGCAGGATGGGATTCCTGGGGCCTTTAACTTTTAGATTGCACAGCTGAGGCACAGAGGCATTTGTTGTGTGCTGTTGGGTATAAGTCTGTCTTACTGTTTCTCTACTAAGAACTCTTTTTAAAAGTGGCTGTTATTGTAGTACTTTTTACAACAAAATTATACTTGAACAGTTCCAAACTGTACATATTATATGACCCTTGTCCTCTGAATGGATTTCTTATTTCTATATGGAATTTCATACTTTGCAGCATCCTGTAAATAAAATCAAATTCCACCCTTTCCTATACTTCAAAAAAGAAAAGAAAAATACACCAGGCACACATACATGCACACATAAAACCCCAAAAGGAGAAATGGAGAAGGGATTTTGGTATGACCATTCCACATGTTGGATGCTTTCTCTTTGTCTCTCTCCCTGCCCCCTCTAGTGAGCATGCACACCCTCCAGTAAATTAATTTTAAAAAATTCTTCAAAATATGTCAGATATCTTTCTTTTGCCCTTCCAACTTCACCATCTAGTCTTTTCTATCCCACTCCTGCAACAAGAAGATGGCATATATAGATAGCAACAAGGGTACTCATGCTCTTCTCTATAGAAAAACTGCTGACCTTTGAACAGCAGTTCATAGCTTACTGCTGGGTCCTAGTACAGATTAATTACCAGTCCATTAAACCTCAAGTGACTATTTGAACTGCCCATTTTGACTAACTGTTACATGATTCACCAAGCCTTGAAAACAGGCATGCAGAACAATAATTCCCACTAGGAAATGTAAATGTCATATACAAAACCAAACACAAACAGGTCCAAAAGGACAAATAAACTAAACTAGACAAACAAGCTGACTCGGGTTCCCGAGGCACTTGATCCTACAATACTGCTGCCTCTTCCTTAATCTACAACTTCGACATCATGGGGACGTTCAAATGGCCAGAAAAACAACACGGAGAAAGCATGAGCCTATTGACTGCATCTACACAGCATGCCTGCACAAGTTAGAAGCGAACTGCAGTTCCACTCACTGATAGCCTTTCCAATGAGCAGAGTTCGGTTTTATGTGTGGGTTTCCACTTTAGAATAAGAACCAACTAGAAGTTCAGGTCTACACTGACTTATGGACTAGTGAAACATAAACTTGGAAAGAGAGATACTCAAAAATCAGTAATGAAAGGTATGTTGATTAACCTCTAAGAGTCAGTACAGAGTAGGATTATATTCACACCCATAATTATTCGCATAGAACTTGCGCAATAGTTCTTGCAATTCTTTCTTAATAGTCGCAGAGAGTGAGCATTTTAAACCATAAAATCATGCCATTTCTCTCCTCAAAACCTGCCTTCGGTTTCCCATGTCACTAACAGTAAAAAACAACCAAAGTCTTTACAGTATCTACAAGTACCTGTGCAATCTAAGACTTACTCCCTAATCTTTCTTTCTTATGTCCCTTCCTACTGCTTTGTTCCCAGATCATTCTGCCCCAAACTGTCCTACTTGGAAGTTTCCTGAAAACTCCAGGCAAAACCCTGTGCAGGGACTTTTGCATTGGCCATTTTTTGTCTAGAACACTCTTTCACGAGATGTCAGCACAACAAATTCTCTTTCAGGTCTTTCCACAGATGTCAGCTTTTTAATACTTCCTAGCTTGTAACATGCCTACTGAAAACTGCTTCTCCACCCCCAGGTTCCTATCTAAGACTCATGTGTGCTTTCTTTAGCCTTTACATTTGTCATCCAATAGGTGTAGTTTATTGTGTATTGCTTGCCTTCTGCTGCTTGTAAGCCCTCAAATATATGGACTTCAGACTGTTCTGTTCACCCTCATATTCCAAAGGTTTACATTAGTACCTGTCACAACAGATACTCAAAGAGGTGCTGGGATAAATCCTAACCCCTCACATGAACAAAGGCAAGAACTGGACAAATTTATTTCTCTTATCCATGAAAGAAAAAAACAAAACAAAACAAAACTTGTTTTCTGTAGTCATCTATTATTTTAATAAATATAAACGAAAGTATACTTGTTTAAGAGCATTACAAGCTCTGTTCACTTCTAGAATAGGATTTGGGGCATGTACATATACATGCCCAGCATGATTTTCAAACTGCTGGATCCAGACTCAAACCATGGTCAACCATGTGGGAATCCAGTGTCTTAACCACCACACTACCTGCTGGTCCTACAAATATTTAAACTATAATGGAATTATAATTTAATTGCCATGGTTATTTTATATATGGAGGTGTGTAAAATGAATAAACTAAATTTTATAGATTTATTTTCTAGTTACAAAGTTTATTTTTAATAGAAATCACAATCTGAAGATAAAACTCAAGTAAAAATGCTACAGAGAAATTCGTATTTCAGAGGTATAATACTGTGTAAGTTGTTCATAAAATTTGGGGGGGGGGGTTGTGCGTTTTTTTAAAAGATGTTTTTGCTTTAGGGCACACATGCTCACTGGAGAGAGAAACAGAGACAATGAGAGGGAAACTGAGAAATCACCCCTGGGGAGGGATGGCCATGCCACAATCCCTTCTCCTCTATTCTCCTGGGATGTTCAGCACAAATGCATATGCACCCAGCATGAATTTTAAGGTACCAGGTACAGGTCTGGGACTCAAACCACAGTTGGCCATGTGGGAGTACAGTGATGAAATCACTATGCCATCTGCTGGCCCCTGTTTTACTTTTTTAAATTAAATATCAGTCATGTATAGTGGGGAGACCCTATACACCCAGAAATGTTGAACCTCTATATAAACACTATCTTGGATTATAGGATTACTGGTTTGTTTTTAGTTTAGTTCTTTTTTTTTTTTTAAGAAATATTTTTGCTATAGGGCATGTGTGCTTGCCAGAGAGACAGAAAGTGAGAAATTACCTCCCAGGGAGCACGGTCACACCACAGTCCCTTCTTCATCCTCCTCTCGGAATTTGGGGCACTCATGCACACTTGCCCAGCCTGAGTTTCAAGCTACCGGTCTGGGACTGGAACCATGGTCATCCATGTGGGAGTCCAGTGACACAACCATTACACAACCTGCTAGTCCCCAGGATTACTGGTTTTAAAGCAGAGAGTTTATCATCCACCATCTGGCACGTGTAAGTACAATTAAGTCATCTAGGCTTCTTGCTATTTCTAGTCATCAGGCTCACAGGTTCACAAACATGGTACCTTTAGTGTACTGGCCTAGGTTGGTGTTTTCTAGATAGTCTGATGATTAAGGGCCCTAGGAACCATATTATGACAGAGATCAAGACAAATGTCATCATTCTGCCCTAAAAGAGTGAAGGTATTCTGTTCTCCTTGTTAATAGGAGGTATTCTATCTCTGGTTATTCTTATTATTTAATATAAAGGGGGGTAAAAGTACCAGATAAATTGCTACATACTAGGTGCAGAGGATTTATTGATACAAGAGTTTGGAAAGCAAAGCAATTATAGTCACTGTTTGATTAGGTTTATTTTACTCCACGCCTTCTCCCCAAGATTTGTCCATCAAATTGGCAAATCGAGAGGGGATGTTATAGAAATCTCCCCTGCTGAATCTTTCAAATCTTTACAGATGACCTTACTCTCTAATGTTTCCAGGCATGTAGCACTGCTAAGGGTTTTGTTGTTTGTTAGTGAAGGACAGTTTCAGGGCCCACACTGGGTCTTGCTAAACTGTCCTCACTCCATAGGGAGTTAATGCAAAAATTCCACCAGGTCCCATGCCTATAACACGATGCGTTCAATAAGCGGTAAAGTGACCACAGGGTTAGTCTGCCAAGTCGTTGGACCTTTAGTGAAACATATTCAGCCAAAAGTTACCAAGTGAATTCAATAAACCTCAGTTCTTGGTGACATATGCCATCGTGGCATTTAAGTTCCCCCCAAAGATTAATTCAGATGCATTTTTACCAATTCTCAAAAGTCTAGATTTTTTCCTAGTAAATAGCAAGCCCTTATTAAAGGACTTTAACTAAAGTATATATCTAACCTATTTCATTTCCTTTCTCAAGTGAAATCAGCTTCTACTTTAATAAAAAGACACAAGGGATACAAGTCAAGTTTCTGCTCAACATACCTAGAATTTCCCCAGACATAGAGATCAAGTGAAAAATAAGTAAGGAGCCCAATTATTGTAGTCTTAAGGACATTAACACCAACTAACCACCACAGAAGGTTGAATTTCAAAACACTGACTACCATTCTGCACTTGAAGCCTATTACGAAAATTACAGCTATCTTATCCAAAAGACCTAAGCACTAACAGAGGCCTCTGCCCCTCCAGAAACCAATGGATCTGCACAATGGCAACATATTCCAATGGCATTCCTCAGCCTGGAGCTACCACAGAGCTCTGTTCTCATCACCAAGGCATTTTTCAATTACTCGGCAAGGGTATATGTCCTCCTATACCTCACAGGGCTAGAGAGAGGAGTCAGGTAGAATGCATGTGATAAACTTACTCTACCATTCTTAGCTTCCTATGCTTTCCATTATCCTCCTCAGCTAGAGATGTTTAGAGAAGAATGTTGGCCATTACTGAAGTCAAATTTTCAGTCAAATAACCAAGCGAACTGTTAGAGCCATCTGCAGTTGCTCAAGTTTATACATAAAATCCAAACTCTTGTTAAGACTAGACCTAAAAATAAATTTGACTCAATTTAAATTAAGTATATGCATATCAGTATGTTTCATCCTCCTAAATCTGCTTTTCTTAGAATCCAGTCCCATATATTACTTTCAAGTTGCTGATGGCACAAATTAGCTTGCTACCTGATATGCCAATCATCCCTGAGAAAGAGGAGGACTGACTCAATTATGGGCCTGTACAAACTGAGAGGTGTACAGTTAAATCATGAACAGAACAGTGTCTTTTTTGCCTATAAAACTTCGTCACTGGTCTCTAACCTCTGATTATACACTGTTGCTCTTACTACCTGGCAATCTCTCAAATCTACATTTTTAATTTTTTTTTCCATTTACACAACCACCACCCCAAGGTAAGGTACTATAGTCACCCATCTGAAGTATTACAATTACCTCCTAGTCTTTTGAAAATGTAATTGTTACATAACATTCAGCCAAGGAAATTATAATTAAAACATGAAGTCATTAAATAGTTATAAACTCTTCTCGCCCTGGAGTGATTCCATCCTGTGTGGCTGTTTTCAGGAGCCGTAGTCGTTTACCTCCGTCTGCCTTCTCGCCCACCCAAGTGCATGCCACTATCCCATGGAAGATTCGATGGACATGGACATGAGCCCCCTGAGGCCCTAGAACTATCTTTTCAGTTGTGAACTAAAGGACGACAAAGATTATCACTTTAAAGTGGATAATGATGAAAATGAACACCAGTTATCTTTAAGAAAGGTCAGTTTAGGGGCTGGTGCAAAGGATAAATTGCACATTGTTGAAGCAGAGGCAATGAATTACAAAGGCAGTACAATTAAAGTAACACTGACAACACTGAAAATGTCTGTACAGCCCATGGTTTCCTATGGGGGCTTTGAAATAGTACCACCTATGGTCTTAAGTTTGAAGTGTGGTTCAGGCCCTGTGCATATTCGTGGACAGCACTTAGTGGCTGTGGAGGAAGATGCAGAGTCAGAAAAAGAGAAAGAGTATGTGAAACTATTTTTTTTTTTTTGGAGAGGTTTTTGCTATAGGGTACGTGTGCTCGCCAGAAAGAGAGAGACAGAAAGTGAGAAATCACCCACCAGGGGTATGGCCACGCCACAATCCCTTCTCCTCCATTCTCCTCTCAGGATCGTGGGCACACACGCACATGTGCCAGGCGTGAGTTTAAGCCGCCAGGTCCAGGACTCGAACCGCGGTCGACTACGTGGGAGTCCAGCGACATAGCCATTATGCTAACTGCTGGTCCCAAGGACGTGAAACTCTTAAATATATCTGGAAAGCAACCTTCCCCTGGAGGTGGTAGCAAAGTTCCACAGAAAAAAGTAAAACTTGCTGCAGATGAAAATGATGATGATGATGATGAAGATGATGACTTTGAATATGAGGAAACAGAAGAAAAAGCTCCAGTGAAGAAATCTGTATGAGATACTCCTGGCAAAAATGCTCAAAAAATCAAACCAGAACGGAAAAAACTCAAAACCGTCAACACCAAGATCGAAAGGTCAAGAGTCATTCAAAGAGGAAAAACACCAAAAACACCAAAAGGACCTAGTTCTGTGGAAGACATTAAAACAAAAATGCAAGCAAGTATAGAAAAAGGTGGTTCTCTTCCCAAAGTGGAAGCCAAGTTTATCAATTACATGAAGACTTGCTTCTAGATGACTGGCCAGGAGGCTAGTCAAGATCTCTGGCAGTGGAGGAAGTCTCTTTAAGAAAACAGTTTAAACATTTTGTTAAATTTTTGTGTTTTATTTCATTTCTGTAACAGTTGATATCTGGCTGTCCTTTTTCTAATGCAGAGTGAGAACTTCCTCTACCATGCTTGGTAAATGTTGTCCAGGTTCCATTGCCAAGAATGTGTTGTCTAAATGCCTGTTTAGTTTTTAAAGATGGAACTCCACCCTTTGCTTGGTTTTAAGTATGTATGGAATGTTATGGTAGGACACAGTAGTAGTGGTGGTCAGACATGGAAATGGTGGGGAGACAAAAATATACATGTGAAATAAACTCAGTATTTTAATAAAGTGAAAAAATAGTTATAAACTCTTCTCTACAAAAATCATTTTGGGGAACCAGCAGTTAGCGTAATGGCTATGTCGCTGGACTCCCACGTAGTCCACCGTGGTTCGTGTCCCGGACCCGGTGGCTTAAAACTCACGCCGGGCGCGTGTGCGTGCGTGCCCAAGATCCTGAGAGGAGAATGGAGGAGAAGGGATTGCGGCGTGACCATCCCCTCTGGGGGGTGATTTCTCGCTTTCTGTCTCTATGTCTCTCTCTGTCTGTCTGGCGAGCGCATGCGCCCTACAGTGAAAATCTCTCCAAAAAAAAAAAAAATCATTTTGTAGCTCTATGGAGAATGGAAGGAAACGGGTGGCGGAGAAGAAGTAGAAAAATGAGTACTAGGTTGAATCAGACATGTTTTAGCTATGAAGATACGATGATGACAAGAGACAATAGGATATAAATGTTGGGGTAGTTGTGGAGATGAAGAGGAGAAAAAGAGATAAAAATATGAAGATAGAGAGAAGAAAAAAGATAATAATGACAGGTTTCTATGGAGTAGATACAGAGCCATTTACTAAGAAGACAGGTGTGAATCTGTAAAGCATCACATGGTGAGACAAAGCAATCTGGGGTCTCTGTAAACTTTTCATGTAAAGCTAACAGGAGTCAATCATGAAGGTCCACTCTGGTGACCTTAATATCATAACTGGATTTTTACACCCTCTCAAGATCATTATTTTTTTTTTTTTGAGAGAGAGGATTTTGCTATAGGGCGTGTGCGCTCGCCAGACAGACAGAGAGAGACAGAGAGATAGAAAGCAAGAAATCACCCCCCAAGGGGGATGGCCACGCCACAATCCCTTCTCCTCCATTCTCCTCTCGGGATCTTGGGCACACATGCACATGCGCCCGGCATGAGTTTTAAGCCACCGGGTCCGGCACGCAAACCACAGTCGACTACATGGGAGTCCAGCAACGTAGCCATTACACCAACTGCTTGTCCCTCAAGATTATTAATTTTAACACATGAATTTTTGTAAGATAAATTCAAACCATAGTACAATCTTTAGTTTCAAATAAGCCATGGAGAAGAGGGGCAGCTATCTAAGTAAAGGTATATTTCCAATATGCAGTCATGGACCATAACATGTCATTTCAGTCAACAATGGACCACATATAGGACAGTGATTTTATAAGGAGAATATAAGCTATACAAATCTAGAGGGTAAATTATATCCTATAGGCTTGCATTAGTACATTTTGATCCACAAAACGATGAAATCATCTAGTGACGCATTTCTCAGAACATATTCTCATCATTAAAGACACATGACTATAGATGCTATTTATGATTTGTGATGTGTGTTGGTGGAGATGTGAAAAAATAAGAACCCTCATACATTGCTAGTGGGAGTGTAAAATGATGCAGCTGTTGTGAAAAAGATTTTGGCAGTTCCTCAAACATTTCACACAGAATTGCCATATTACCCAGCAATTCTACTCATAGGTATATGTCCCAGAGAACTAAAAACAGGATCTCAAACAGATTCTCTTAGGCAAATGTTCATAGCAGTACTCTTTGCAACAGCCAAAAGGCGGAAGCAATCCAAGTTTCCATTTGTGAATGAATGAATAATCAAATTGCCAGATATCAATATGTCAGAGGGAGTGTACAGTCACCAGAAAAAGATAGAAAGACAGAGAAGGTGAATGAAAAGCAACCCCTGAGGGCTGTCGTCATGCCACTATCTCTTCTCTTCCATTTTCCCATCCTGTTAGGATTTGGGGCACAAATGTACTTGCATGTTTATCAAGCCAACAGAACCAAGATTCAAACTATGTGGGTAGCCACATGGGATCCAACTTTCTTAACCACTATGCCTTAGAGCCAGCCCAATAAATTTGAATATTATTCAACTATTAAAAGGTTACTTATAGTTACTACAACATAGATGAACTTTAAAGACATTACATAGAGTCAAGCCATTCCCCAAAGGTCAGACATTATATAACTCATCTAATATGAAATACCTAGAACAGGCAAATTCACAGAGACAGAAATCATATTGGTGATCCTCAGGACTAGAGAAAGGAAGAGATGGGAAGTTATTTAGTTTTGTCTTGTTTTCATTTCTTTCTTAATCTCTAATTTACATATAATAGTTGTATATATTTATGGGGTACAGGGTGGTCTTTCAAAACAGTATGGAATGTGTAATGATCAAGTCATAGCAGTAAATATATTCACCATCTCCAAAATGTATAATTACTCTGTGTTACATTCAAAATACACTCTTCTACTTTGAAATAAATATTTTTTAAAGATACCATTTGTATTTTTTTAAGGATTATTTTATTTAACTTTATTTATATCTCTATTTATTCTAATTTGACCAGAGAGAGACAGAGTGAAAGAGAGAGAGTGAGAGAGAAAGCAAGCTGCCAGGTCCGGGACTCAAACCATGGTCAGCCATGTGGTAGTCCAACGCCTTTAACCGTCACGCTGCCTGCCAGCCCCAACTTTGAAATAAATATTGAATTGTCACCAGCTTTATTCCACCATGCTGTAGTACTCTATAACCCTGCTATAGTTTAAATGTGTCTCTAAAAACTTACATGTTGAGATTTGGTTATGATGGGATTAAGAGAGGAAAAGCTTAATGCAACTATGGGATTGGAAGATGAGGCCTCTGGGGGGAGATTAGGATTAAGATTCCCAGCAAAAGGCCCCCATGATGAACTCCTGGTAGATTTATAAGGAAAGAGAATAAAACTAGAATAGATATACATTGAAATAGTAACATGCATTCTTGTCCTCCACCATATTGTGGCTCTTGGACCTTGAACCTTCCAACCATGAGTTGAATAAACCTCTATTTTTATAAATTACCCCAAATCAGGTACTTTCCATTATTAGCAACAGAATGAACTAAAACAATCCTATTCCACTTATTTACATGTACTCTTGTATCTGTTAAACAAGTTGTCACTATTCCCCACATCTCCTTCTTCTTTCCAGTTTAATAATTTAATTTTATCAAAGTATTGGTCTCTAATAGATCTGAAAATCAAAAAGAAAAAATTAAAAATAAAAAAGTCTAATCCTTTACCGTAATTTAGAAAGCACTGACTTTAAGTATGGTTATAAATATAATCACTTAGGGAGAGAAATCTAGAGGGAAAAAAAACTTATGTTTAGCAATTAGGTGTGATTATGTGTGTTTTCCTTGCTGTCCTCATCATCTTGAAGCATCAGAAAATTATAGAAATAGAAATGTAATTCCTTGAATTACCACATTGTCCATATCTCCTCATCACCATTAATAATATTTACATAGTGCTTACTTTTCGCCAATCTTTATGTGGATTATCTCATTTAATCTTCACATAATTTCAGTGGAACGTATCATTATCACTACATTATAGGTTATAAAATTAAGAGTAAGGGAATTTCAAAAACTTATCTATGTCACATAGTGTCTTAATTCCATTTAGGCTGCTAAATTTAGATGGCGTAATTTATAAACATTAGTAATTTATTGCTCG
>NW_006200383.1:164984-174617 GCF_000334495.1 Tupaia belangeri chinensis
CATTTCAGCAGGCCAAGAAGTCCACAATCAGGTGAAGTCTCTTTCCTTCCTAGATGGTGCCATGTTCCTGCCTCTTCACATGGCAGAAGGTACGAATAAGCTCCCTCAGGCCGCTTCTAAAAACAGTCATTAACTCCATCCATAAGAGCAGAACTCTCATGACCTAATCTCCTCTCAAAGGCCCCATCTCTTAATACCATCACCTTGGGTGTTAATATTTCAACATACAAATTAGGAAGGGGTAGCAAAACTATTCATTTTATAGCACACAGCTAATAAGTTAAGGAGCTAGAATATGAACACAGGCCAGCTGATTCAAGCTTCAGCTTTCAATTCCTGTAACATATACTGAGAGTTTACCAATCATCCAATTTCTATATTTTAAGCAAAACATTTCATTTGACATTCATCAAAACGCTCAAGTGTATGACTTTCAGACCCGGGAAGTATTCAGATATATAACGTTTTAGTTCTCAGGTAAGTTTTATATACCTGCATTTTTCACTGATTGTTCTTATTGCCCCCAACTAACCCATAAATTACTCAAGAAAAAAAGACAGGAGTACACTTTCTAGAATATAATATATTTCCTGTCAAATATTGAGTGAGTTAAAACCTGTCTCAAGAGAGTTCATATCCAAGAAACTAACTTTCCTTAATAGAAAAATAGAAGTTTACCCTGTCCATCAATTTAGGCAACACAATAATGTGGTAACACTGATCCTCGAGCTGACTAGATTTTATCAAGAGTTTTCATTATTATTGACTTGGATCTTTTCCATGAGGTTTCAAAAACTAGGTAAGCCAATTTTACCTTGCCTTATCATCCTTTGAAGACTGGCAAATATTCTACTCCTTTAGAAAAGGTTTCTGCTAATTATTTTTATTTTTTACCATAAAAACATATCCAAATATAGTTAGGAATGGCTTTTGCTTAAGTTTCTTCAGTTCCTTTCTCTAGCTCATAATAAACAATTAAAAATAAAATATCCATTACATATAATATTCATATTTACTCTATACTTTTCATTTTTCTCTAGACTAAACCTGAAATATGTTTTAGCTCCAAGAAAATATGACATATTAATAATATTAACAATGAATACTACTTCAGTATATAGTTTCTGCCAAACAATATGCTGAATGCCTTAAATACATCTTCCTACTAAAGTTAATCCTGATAATAGCCATGGCTCATAGGGATATTTGGTCTCATTTTTATATGAAGAAATTGTGTCTCAGAGAAATAAAACGTCCCAAGCCAGTGCCAAAAATTCAAACCTAATTTCACTCTAAATACATGTTCTTAATTATTAAGTATACATTCTCTCCTCTGTAAAATGTACAAAACTCCCTTTGTAATGATTAGTTCTACAGAAGTTTACTAACATTTTATTATATTAATTTTCTCCAACAGATTTTAAGTTCATTCTCTGTATTTGTGAGCATTTAAGTATTAGATACTGGATGATGTATATAGTTTTTAAAAAATCAGAGACGAAGAAACAGAAAGCAAGAAATAACCCCCACCCCCACCCCAAGGAGGATGGCCACACCACAATCCCTTCTCTTCCATTCTCCTCTCGGGATTTTGGGCACACGCACACACACACACACACACACACACACCCGGTGTGAGTTCTAGATTCCAACTGCTATGGACTACATGGGAGTCCAACAATGTAACCATTATGCCATCTGTGGTTCCTAGAAAAGCAATGAATTTTTAATTTAACTCAAAAGCATGATTCGGTTGTGGTATAATCTTGACATGTTAATTCTGTTCCAAAGACAAAAAAATCCCTGAGGGACAAAAGGAACATACTTTGAAACAAACAATGCAATTCTCCTGGAAGGTTTATATGATCACTAGAATATCTCTGTTTCACATGGGCTATCTTAGCACAACATGAAGATTACTAAACCCAGTTAAGCTCTTACAGAAATTCTACCATCTTGGATAAGCTGCTCAAAGTAGTAACTGCACAGGCTCCTTAATTGTAAAACACAGATAAAGATACAGAAATAATTTTAGCGGAAATAGTTTGTCAGAACTTGACAGGCAATAGTGCATGCTTTATTTCAATCTATTTATTTATTCCTTTCAAGAGAGACAGACAGAAAGAGAGAAAGAAAGAAAGTCATGCACCCTCAATAGAGTCTCAACTACAATCTTCCCTCTACTCCTCCTAGCCACCCAGCCAGCCAGAAACCCCAGTGCATAAGCATGGCATGAATAGGTCAACCCAGAAACCAAACTACAATTTTCCACATGGCTTACAGCATCGTGTGGTGGTATACCACTATGCTCAACCATAGCTGGACCCGGTGATGCATCTTTACCCACTATGAACACTACAGAAAACAAATGAACAAACAAGAAACATGAAATTAGGATGTATAAAATAAATTAAAAGAGTATGATTTCATTGAAAACATAACTGAAAGGCTTAACAACTAAAATCCATCCCATTCTAGAAAACAAGAAAGAAAGTGATCATGTGTCTGGGGAAAAATTGGGGACAGTCCATATAATAAACAACTACACACATTCTCTGCCATTACTATTCAAAGTATGGCCTAGCAGCATGACCTGGGTAACTTCTTCAAAATACAAATTCACAAGGCATACCTGAGACCTAGTGAATCTGCATTTTAACATAACCCACAGGTGATCCAGAGGCAGCAGTCTTAGCCTGTGTGTGTTGTGAGACAGAGAAAGCAAAATCTTATAAGGGTTTTAGCTATCTCACACTCTCCATTTTCAATTCCAGGCCTTACAGAGTGTCCTTTGGCTAGCTACTGCAGCAATTTCCATCAATTATAATTCTCTCATGGCTCATGTGTTTATGAGAAAAAGAGTAATTAAAACTTAGGAGGTCTCCAGCATGTAACCACATAATGATTGTTGGCTTTTGGTTTTTCATTTGTTTTCCCCTGAGAGAGAGAGAGAGAAAGGGAAAGAAAGGTATTTTGGACAGGATCTCACCAGTATCATGATCCTCCTGCCCCAGCCTCCCAAATATGCAGGATTATAGACACTCACCACTGCACCCAGCTTGTTGAGGTTAGTTCAAGGACCAAACCCAGACTTCCCATGTGGCTTCCTGCCTACCAAGAGGTGGCACTACCTGCTTAGGATTTTATGTTTGTTTGTTTGTTTGACTTTAAGGCCAGCATTACAAATGAGTAGACAACAATTTTAAATTTGTTTTCAAATCTTCCTCCTGGGACCAGCACTACTGGCACAATGGCTACATAGCTGGACTCCCATGTAGTCGATCACAGTTCGAGTCCCTGACCCAGTGGCTTAAACTCACACCAGGCGCGCGTGTGTGTATGCCTAAGATCCGGAGAGGAGAATGGAGGAGAAGGAGATTATGGCATGGCCATTCCCCCTGGGGGGGTGATTTATTACTTTCTATCTCTCTGTCTCTTTGTGTCTTTCTGGTGAACAAACGCGCACCTATAGCAAAAACCTCTCAAAAAAAAAAAAAATCCTCCTCCCACACAAACCTGAAACTCTTATAAATTCTCGAACAGCTGATCTAAGATTAGCCAGCAAACACCGTTATTTACATATAGACTACATAGGGCTATAAAACAAAGCTATTATTACTTTACCTCTTATTGGCTGGCCAGCTAACAAATCAACTAATGATCACAAAACTGAAGTGGAACTAGAGTAAGCAAACAGGAGGAAAGTACCTGATCAAAGGGTCAGTAACCTCAAAAATATTGCTAATACCTAATGAGTAGATTTGATTCTGAAACTACGTTTGTTTTAATTAAGATTGTATAGAAATTATATTGTAGACCTTTCTACAATGAAAGGTCTGCCTTTCACCTATGATTCCACTTAAATAAACAGTGGGGCCAGAAGGTGATGTGGCAGTTAAGGTGCTGGACTCCCACATGGCTGACTGCAATTCAAGTTCCTGCACCTGCAGCAAGCAACTCTGAGAAGGCTTGCTTACTTGCTTACTGCTTGCTATTGAAAAATAAAATAAAATAAAGGAGAGGGGACAGCAAGTAGGCAGTGGTTTAGGCACTAGACTCCCACATGGCCAACTCTGGTTTGAGTCCTAAACACAAGGGCTTGAGAACCACTCTGGGCGTGTGTGTCTGTGCCCAAAATCCCAGGAGGACAGAGAAGAAGGGACTGTGGTGTGATAATCTCCACTGGGGATGTGACTTCTCACTTTCCCTCTTGCTGTCTCTGTCATTTTCCAGCAAATGCATGCCCTATGGCTTTAAAAAAAAAAAAAAAGGAACAAATACATCCTGATCCAACACATTCACTAACCTCACAAAACCTACCTACCACATCTTTCTACACAAAAACATCACAATACAACACAAATTTGGGATAAATTACTCATATCTCTTCATTTTTATAAGAGCTCCTGAAGATTTATGATTATAGAGGAGGAAGATTAAAAGAAATTACTTATAGTATTGTCAGAAATATTACTGAAAGAAATCCTAACTTGTTGGTATCACAGCCACTCGTATCAGTTTAGTCCAGCATTACCTAAAATACCAATAATCATAATTTAAGCAAACATAAAATGTAGCAATCTTTTTAAATTGCCAGAGGGCATGTGCACTCTCCAGAGAGAGAGGAAAACACCTCCAAGTGGAACATAGTCATACCATAATCCTTTTTCCTCTATTTCTATATCTAATCAGGATTTGGGACATGAATGCACATGAACCAAGCATGTTTTCCAAACTAGGAGGACCAGGATTCAAACTGCAGTCAGTCATGTGGGTTCTGGTTCTCAATGCATGGAGTTTAACCACTACTCTGAAGCCTGTCTTCTCTCTCTCTTTAAAGGAGATTTTTGCTATAGGAGCTGTGTGGTCACAAGAGAGATGGAAAGCGAGAAACACCCCCTGAGGGGATAACCACGCCTTAATTTCTTTTCTTCTGCTCCATTCTCCTCTAGGGACTTTGGACACACATGCAGACATGCCCTGCATGAATTTGAAACCGCTGGATCCTGGATTCCAACCATCGATTACATGGGAGTCCAGCGATGTAAACATTATGTCATTGGCTCATTCCCTCTCCCCCCCCTTTTTTTTAATGTCCTTAAATAACTTTTCTGGGACTGGAAAATGGCTTAAAGTTACATTGCTGGACTCCCATGTAGTCAACCATGGTTCAAGTCCCGGACCCAGCTGCTTAACACTCATACCAGGCTTGTGTGCATGCGTGCCCAAGACCCCAAGAGGAGAATGGAGAAGAGACTGTGGTGTGGTCATCCACTGGGGACTGATTTCTCGCTTTCTGTCTCTGTCTCCATCTCCCTCTCTCTCTCTCTCTCTCTCTTTCTCTGTCTTTCTAGCAAGTGCACACGCCCTATAGCAAAAATCTCTCAAAAAAATGATACTAATTATAATTTTTCCTTCTTAGGTTTTAAATAACCCTCACATACAATGTTCTTATTTTTCTCCAAAAGAATTTCATAATAATTATTTCAACTAAAGGAAATAAATAGTCTCATTATTCCTTCCCATACATCGCACTGAAAGAATTGCATCTGCCTATAACCAGGCCTTTGCCTTGCTTCTCGGCAACACTAAAATATTTAATGGTCCCAGTCTTTCCAATCTGAAGGTAACAAATATGGGGAAATTTTACATTCCTTTTTTTTTTTTTTTTAGCCTTTTACAATACTTAATTTTAGTAGCCCCTAAAAGCATCACTTCTCAGTTTTAACCATGTAACCCTCATTATGAAAGGTGATTGCTCTACTAAATGATCACTAGTCTCGTGGTTGTATTGGGAAACTACAGTGAGCTTCTTCTATATTGCCTAAGAGTGTCAAAAAACACACATATGCAATTTGTTTAAAATCTAAAATCTAATTGTATCTAAAATAATTGCATCACAAAGACTAAGAGCTAAAAAGTCTTAGAGAATCAACCACAAAGACTAAGAGCTAAAAAGTCTTAGAGAATCAACCAGATAAACCTGTCAGTAACTACACTGAAGTTCAGGCCACTAGTTATTCACTCAGGAATCATACACTCATACACACACACGAATGCCACTGACTATGGTTTAGAAGGTTAAGAAAAAAGAAAAAAACAAATAGCAGACAAAGCCACCAGAAGTCATAAAGCACCAAATCCGGCTATCTGTGGCTTATTTAAATTTGTAGTATTTCCTAGGTTATAACTCAACCTCAATTAAAAACTAAAGTAAACCACAATGTCAGTAATGAGTAGCAATTATTTAACAATAAACTCTTTATCAAAACAGCAGTATGATACATCACTTTGATGCCATAAAATACTAAGTGCCTAAAACTTTAAAATTTAGACTTTAGTTTTAGCCAGAACTTTCCTTTAATGCAAAATAGAAATCATGAATAACAATCAGTAAAATTATAACTTGAGAACTATTTAATAAAATGTTTGTGTTAAAGCCAAAGAAAAAGTATTCAGACCAGGAGTGAATCATGATGTGATAAGAGTCTCAGTTGTATTTAAAAGTATCAATGCTGTTTTTAAGCTTTTTCACTCCACTTGAGAAAGAGCAAAGACAAAATGTCAACACAGATGGAAGTCGAGAGGAACAGCAATGAAATTTAAAATGCAAACTATAACACAAAGAGAAGTTCTCTTCTTCTCTCCTTAACACTGTGGCGACTATTCCCAAAGGGAAAAAAAAAATCTCCATTTCTCCCATGTTTGTACACACAAGTCAGTAACATGAGTGGCAAAACATTTATTCCTACTAAAACAAGGCATGATATAAAAGTCATTCACACACACACACACACACACACACGCATATATCATGTATGATTATACGAATGTAAAATGCACATTTAAACAACTGGGGCCTAATTTTAGTTCAGCCCTAGGTCTCTATCTACATTCCATAGGCAGGCTTAAAAACCCTGATATTATAATAGGTGATTCAAAAGGTACCTCAGTGTAAGTTAGAAGTGCCCTGTGATAAGAGAAAAAAGACTTTCTCTTTAATGCTTTTGTTTGGACTTTTCTCCATTAAAAACCTAACTTCCTCCAGAATAAGCAATTATTACCAAATTCAGACCCAATGGGTAGCTTCAAGAGTCTCAACTTAGAATGCTGACTCATCTCAAGCCAAAATCAAAGCTAATTCATGATTATCTGGAATGGCACTCTGGGGAAGCTTATTTCATTCCCTTTAAAGGGAAATTTTCTATCTATTAAATGACCTCGAATGCTTTTTTTAATTAATAAAATAAAGCAGTCTCTAATTTTAGTACATATATTATTCTGGAAAATTCTGTGGACAGTTTTAAAAGTCCAGGTGGAAAGTTAAAACTCTATTCATTAAGAGAATAAGAAGTATAGTTTATAATCTAGAAAAGTAAGACAGATTTCAATAAAGATAATAAAAAGAACTAAGCATATCTTCCCCCTTAGTAATAAAAATTAATATTTTCATGACCCAGAAAAATAATAAATAGAAGGCATAGGCAATCCCAGTATTTGCTATGTCGCAAATATAGAAAGAAGACATTCCTAGGAAATCCACATAGAATTTGAACAGTGAAGGTGAAAGAAGCGGGCAAAGATAGAAACTACTACTGGCCTGGCTAGAAAAGCATGCTGGGCCTGAGGCAAAAGAAGTTTTTAAAATAGGAGAATGTTCTGAAATAGAAAGCATGTTAAACAGAACTGCCTGAGGACTGTTAGGAAATGAAAAATTACACTAACTGCATTGGGAACAGCAACCTGATAAAAGCACAATGCACAAATTACAATCTTCTTCACAACTAGTATCAGACACAATAAAGGTTAAGCTGTATGTGAGAGGGGTTTTGCCCACCACAGTCCAATACATGATAGAGTTACTCTCAAGCGTTTCGAGGGACTCTCCAACAACTATAGTAATGAATATTTCTAGATTTCTAATATTACAGAACAAGCCCAACTAGACCCCCAGTCAATATATATTTGCAAAGCACCCCTTGAGTGCAAACCTCTATTCTAAGCCTTATAGAAAACACCAAAAGACAATAATGTGCTCCCTAAATATATTCTTCTCTTCTTAAATTCAAAACAGACGTCCCAAATCCCAGAGATGCTAAGTACTGATGCTTATGCTGAGACAGCACGTACTGAGCAACTACAGTGTGGAAAACACAGCCAGAGGGAGCAAGAAAACAGAGTTCCACTGGAAGACTCTGAGAGCTCGGGAGGACTTCACAAACAGCAATATTCTCACTATGACTACACAGTTTACTGTTAAGTATTCAGAGTAGGTGCAAAAGAAATATAAAGAATGAGCAGTGAAGCAACTAGCATTTAGAGGAAACGAGAAAAACAAGCCACAAAGAATAAGTCATAAAACACACATGCACATCCAAATACTGTCACTCGTTTAAGGGTGACAGAGGAAAAGACGTGCTTCCAGCTCTTCTCTCTTACAAGCAAGCAGAGACCAAATCAGGAATAATGCAAGTCATAATGAGTCACCACATACAAGCAAGAATTCTTGGGACAACGAAGACAGGAACAGCTGTTATTTGGGCTGGGCAGAACTGAAGTTGGCACATCCAAAAAGGTCTATGGCTTGCCAGAACAGAAAGAAGTCACATGATCTCAGTCACTTTAACAAGAAAGACTAGTTTTACTTTGTCTGGTCCATGTTTTTTTATGTTGCTCATATTTTTGCTTTATTGGATGGATGTATTACATTAGGCATAAGAAAATATGACATGAATATCACCTAAATGAAAAGAGAAATGTGAAGGAGCCAGGCCAAATAACTTAGGGAAAAATATGGCCCCCTACTTAGTCTCAGTTAATTATGTGCTACATGACCATGACCATGTTTACTAGTAAGACAACTATTCATTTATTTCTCTTCATGCACCAAAAATGGTGGTCAATAACTGCTGAATCCTTTTCTTAGACAAAGCCAGAATTTCTTTTTCTTTTTTTGGAGAGGTTTTTGCTATAGGGGGCGGGCATTCGCCAGGAAGACAGAGACAGACAGAGAGACAGAAAGCGAGAAATCCCCCCCCCCCCTCCAGGGGAGATTGCCACGCCCCAATCCCTTCTCCTCCATTCTCCTCTCAGGATCTTGGGCACGTATGCACACACATCCAGCGGGAGCCACCAGGTCCAGGACTTGAGCCATGGTCATTTACATGGGAGTCCAGCAATATAGCCATTACACCAAATGCTGGTCCCAGGCAGAATTTCTATAGCTTTAATTACCTTGTTATAAAAATAAGAGTTGACTAACCTTTCGCCCTCCTTAATCTTTCCCCTTCAATGTCTTTGTGGGGGCATATAAACTCTATCTCCAAAAGCTCTTCTTTCACACACATAATCTAAGCTTGCACTGTCTGATATGGTAGCCACTAGCCACATGCAGCTATTGAGCATTTGAAAGGAGGATAGTACAAGGTGAGATACACTGTAAATATAAAATATGCAACAGATTTTAAAGAGTTAGTACACAAATTCAAAGGTTGAATGTGTGGATACTAGAACATTTAAAAGTATATATATGTGGCTTACATTAATATTCCTACTGACAGCACCAGGCTGGAATATATATTTGTGTATATATATATACTGGATCACATACATATATATATATATATATATATA
>NW_006200383.1:174933-189186 GCF_000334495.1 Tupaia belangeri chinensis
TGTTTGTTTAGCCACTAGCCACAGGTTGGTATTGAGCACCTGAAATGTGGCTAGTCCCAAATGAGATGTACTTTAACTGTAAAATACATATTAGATTTCAAAAACCTGGTACAGGGAACCAGCAGTTAGCGTAATGGCTATGTCGCTGAACTCCCACATAGTCGACTGCGGTTCGCGTACTGGACCTGGTGGCTTAAAACTCACACCGGGCGCATGTGCGTGCGTGCCCAAGATCCTGAGAGGAGAATGGAGGAGAAGGAAATGCGGCGTGACCATCCCCTCTGGGGGGTGATTTCTCGCTTTCTGTCTCTATATCTCTCTCTGTCTGTCTGGTGAGAGCACGTACCCTATAGCGAAAACCTCTCCAAAACAAACAAACAAACAAACAAAAAACCTAGTACAAAATATGTAAAATATCTCATCAGTAAAATTTAATTGCATGTTGAAATGATATTTTTAATAAACTGGGCTAAGTAAGATACATTGTAAAAGTTCAGTTCATCTGTTTCTACTTTTTTCAGAAAATTTTATATTACACATATGATTAGCATTGTATTTCTATTGGATAGTACTGATCTAGAAGAAACACAAAAAGTGGCATCAGGAAGAAGCATTAAGCACTCATTTGCTTTTCTGGAACCTTCCCAACTTGGTGACACTTATCATAATGTCCCCTTGACTCATTTAAGGGGCCTCCTAGCTTATTTAGGAATTGCCTCATTGCCTCTAAAAATAGTTCACTATCTCTTCCAAAATGAGCTTATCTGTTATAAAGAAACATGCTGATATGTTTTCAGACATGATTTATAAACTATTTTAGAAGCCTTAGATCCTACACAATGTGGCAATTCTAACACAAACACATTTTGCAACTGAACCATTTTTGCAAGTAAACTTTTACTTTATGCAATAACAGTGTTGTACAAGGTCACATAATAGTCTCACTAAATGTTCAAATGAAGATTAATGCCTTAGCTAGCACATTCTTTGACTTTTCGAAAGCAGAATCTCAGACACTCTGTCTATATCCTTAAAGACATATTCCTCCTTTTTTTTTCTTTTTGTCTTTTTTTCCAAGAAGTTTTAGCTACAGGGCACACGCACTCACCAGAAAGAGAGAGAGACAGAGAGCAAGAAATCAACCCCGGGGGGGGATGGCCACGCTTTAAGCCTTTCTCCTCCAGTCCCCTCTTGGGATTTTGGGCATGCACACACACGCGTCCTGCCTGAGTTTAAGGCACCAGGTCCAGGACTTGAACTGCGGTCTACTACATGGGAGTCCAGCAACATAGCTGTTATGCCAACTGCTGGTCACACATTCCTCTTACAGAAAAATATTTTTTAAATTTAAGGTAATTCAAATAAACTTTATGGTATACCCTCCCATTCCTAGACATCATAGGGTTTGCTTTCATCTGTATTACACTTGATGGCACATAAATATTATCATTGTGTCTACTTGACGAATTGAGTTCTCATCAGCTAGGAAGCCTGTCTTATACATATTTGTTCCATTAGCCCATAGGAAAATGCTGAAACAAAAAGGATATTGAAAACAGGCTTATTAAATTAACAAATAAAAGAGACAACCTATAACTCAAATGGCCATGTATAACCTAGAACACACATGTGGGGAATAATCTTTTCTGCATAGTCACCTAGTCACCTACAGTTTATCCTAAAGAGCCATACACAACAGTGAAACTCAGTGTGGGCTTTAGAAAAAGCAACTTTGATAATACTAACAATAAAAACCTTTTACACCTGAGTTATAAAGCTCAGTGTAATCATCACAAAATTAAATAACTTGGTTAATTATGCTGGTACACATGGATTAATTATTTTCAAAAGTTTGGAATACAGGGGCTGGCAGGTGGCATGGTGTTTAAGGGTGCTGGACTCCAACATGGCCAACCACACAGTTCGAGTCTCAGACCTGGCGGCTTGCTTCTCACTTTCCTTCTCTCACATACATGCTCTGTCCTTCTCTGATCAAATTGAAATAAATAAATGAAAACAAAAACGTTTCGAATACATAATTTGCTAACTCAGTTTAGACCTGAGGTGTGTGACCACACAGTGCCCAGTAATTCATCGTCTGTGTTTGTGTCTTTGTTTTTAACAACAACAACAAAAATCTAACAAGTGAAAAATAAAAATAAAAAATGACAAAAATATAAATAAGTTTCTAGAATAAAAATATGAAGAAAAATATTTTTGTACAATTGTATGTTTTTGTTTTAAACTAAGTGGTATTACTAAAGTGGTAAAAAAGTTTACAATAATGTGAAAGTTCATAAAGTAAAAAAGTTACAGGAGGGTCAGCAAGTGAAGTGCAGACACATGGCCCACTTTGTAGTTCAAGTCCCAGAAACGGTGCTTAGATATCACACCAGGCATGAGTGCATGCGTGCTCCAAATCCTGAGAGCAGAGTGGAGGAGAATAGATTATGGGATGGCCATACTGCAGGGGATGATTTCTCACTTTCCCTCTCTCTGTCTTTCTCTGGCAAGTGCATGGGCCCTATACAAAAGTTATAGGAAACTAAGGTTATCACTAAAAGAAAAAAAAAAATTGTGTGGGGAGAGGTTTCCTTGTTATAGGGCATGTACACTCGCCAGAAAGAGAGAGAAAGAGAGACAGAAAGCGAGAAATCACACCCCCAGGGGGGATGGCCACATCATAATCCCTTTTCCTCCATTCCCCTTTTAGGATCTTGGACACACACACACACACGCCCTGCGTGAGTTGAAGCCACCGGGTCCAGGACTCAAACCACGATCAGCTACATGAGAGTCCAACGACGTAGCCATTATGTCAACTGCTGATCCTGATTACTAAAGAAAATTTTTTAAATAAATTTAGTGTAGCCTAATGTACAGTGTTGACAAAGTCTACATAGGTATATAGTAAAGTCCTGGGCCTTCATACTAACTCATACTTAGTAACCAAGAACCACCTCTAACCCTATAAGCTCCGTTCATGGGAGGTGCCTCATATGGGTATACTGTTTTCTATTTATATCTTTACTTTTCTATGTGTAGTTATGTTAGATTCAAAAATACCTACCACAAATACCTACAGTATATAGCATAAGTAACAATGCCATTCAGGTTTGCAGCCTAGTGAAATAGGCTATAACGTAAAACCTAGATGTGTACTGTAGGCTGTGTCATCTAGCTTTGGGTAAACATGCTCAAAATGCTCACACCACAATGAAATTCCGTAAGAATGCATTTCTCAGAATGCATCCCTATTGCTAAGGAACACATAACTACATATACACTCACACAAGTAATTACATGGAGGAAACTGAGTAGATCTCAATAATGTCTGTACGTTGTACCAAATCAATTTTCTAGTTTTGACCACCGCTACAAATATGTAATATATCAGTACTGGGGCAAGATTAGTGACAGGTATAGGAGGCTTCTCTGTATTCTTTGTGCAACTTTCTGGGAACCTATATTTATTTCAAAATAAAATTTTTAAAAATTCAGTCTAATGCAATTTGAAATTCTCCAAACAATCTCAACTATATTTTTAAATGTTCTCTGATTTCAAAGGTACTTTAAACTTTCTTCTATCAAACCTCAGTTTTAAAACTATTCTTATTTCTACACATTTGCTGCTTATGTGCTGTTTGTGAGGGGAGATTTGCCTAATCCTACATGGATAGCATATGGTTTTCTTTTTTAAAAGTTATTATCATCAGGGACCAGCAGTTAGCGTAATGGCTATGTCACTGAATTCTCATGTAATTGACCATGGTTCAAGTCCCAGACCCGGTGGCTTAAACTCACGCCGGGCATGTGTGCGTGTGTGCCCAAGATCCCGAGAAGAGAATGGAGAAGAAGGAATTGCAGCGTGGCCATCCCCCCTGGGGGTGATTCTCACTTTCTGTCTGTCTCTGTCTTTCTGGTGAGCGCATGCACCCTATAGCAAAATAACCTCTCCAACAACATGAACGAAAAATTATTTGCTTAGTTTTATTTATTATTATTATGTTTTAATTTGCTATAAGGTACATGCACTCAACAGAGAGAGAGAAAGTAAAAAGCAAGCTGCCAGATTTGGGACACAAACCAGTTAGCCATGAGGAAGTCCAGCATCTCAACCACCACAGCACCCGCTGGCCCGTGCATATAGTTTTCAATAAAAGATACCCAGGTGAAGCAAAACGAGACCTGTAAATGTCTCTGCACTCTTTTCACTAGTAAGCACGACTTAAACAATGGAAACAGAAATTGTCAAGGATCAAGGACTCTCAGGTGTAAATAAAAAGTGAATAAAAGTGTCAGTTTTTTTTTTTCTTAAGAGGTCTTTTTTTTTTTTTTTTTTGCTATAGGGCGTGTGCGCTCACCAGGAAGACAGAGAGAGACTGAGAGACAGAAAGCAAGAAATCACCCCCCCCCCCAAGGGGGATGGCCATGCCACAATCCTTCCTCTTCCATTCTCCTCTCTGAATTTTGGGCACACATGAACATGCACCTGGAGTGAGTTTAAGCTACCCAGTCCAGCACTCAAACCACGTTCGGCCAAGTGGTAGTCCAACGACATAGCCACACGCCATCTGCTGGTCCCAAGTATGTATTTTTTAATGCATAAAGATAAGAGCAGGTAAAGGGAGGTGAGGGGGGAGAGCACAGAAATGGCAATCATGAACTCATCTGTGAACCTCCCGAATACTGGAATAATAACCAGTCCTCTTGAGAGGAGGAATATGAAACAATTATAAAGAAATAATAACTCAAACATTAGTTACTCATTATTTCCAAATAATAATATAGAATGATCATGGATAATTGACCTATAACCTGTTAGCAAAAAAAACTAATATGACCCCAGACATATCATTGATCTTCTATTCTGACATCAAAGAAGAATTGCATTCTTCCACAATTAACCTTCAGCTCTACTGTCAAGGACAAAATCTATTACCCCAGGATGATACTGATATATTTTGGTAGGTAGTTCCAAAGAATGATAGTTACACATTTTAAGATTTAAGAAGAAAAGCAAAGAAGAAATAATGTTGAAACCTCATAAACTTGTATGTAATTATTAATAGATAAAAAAAGCAGTTTATGTTTCAAAGAGTGAATATAAATTAATTTTTTTTGGAGAGGTTTTTGCTATAGGGCACGTGTGCTCGCCAGACAGACAGAGACAGAGAGACAGAAAGCGAGAAATCACACCCCCAGGGGGGATGGCCACACCACAATCCCTCCTCCTCCATTCTCCTCTTGGGATCTTGAGTACGCACGCTCACACGCCCGGCGTGAGTTTTAAGCCACTGGGTTCAGGATGCGAACCGCAGTCGACTACGCCGGAGTCCAGCCACATAGCCATTATGCTAACTGCTGGTCCCTAAATTAATATTTTCAATTTAGTTCACCTTTTATTTCTAATCTCAGATATTATATTCTCCAAATAATTTAAGATAAAGTTAATCATTTTTTCATGAACCCAAAATAACATGGAAAAAAGTATTAGTAATTGAAAAGGTATTAGTAATTAACAAACTGATTGCCTCTAAAAACATTCTCATACTTTTTAGAAACTATCGGTGAAATTAAAAAGAAGATAATGGAGTTCCCCAAGTGAAAGAACCAAGTGGCTGAACAGACCAAATCAGCTAATTTTGGACAGAGGAGTCAAAGTCTCTATATTTTCACCAAAAATAGAACCCGGAAAAAGAGATAAAGTTTAGCAAAAGGAAAACCAAGGAAATGGGGTTGGTGATATTAAGGAATGTGGCTGTAGACTTCTCTCAGGTAGAATGAGAGTGCCTGGACTCCACTCAGTATTTGTGCATGGATGTGATACTGGAGGACAACAAACTGGATTTACTGAGGATTATAGTCTCCTCTTTGAACCAAAGAAAGGAGCCTGAGAAGCTGTTGATGCATACAACAAAAGGACATTTATCAGGACAATGTGTGTGTGCAGCTAAAAGCCCTTGTGATCCAGGATCACTTTCAGCTAAGGATCAAGAGGACAATACGATCAATAACTTGTAAATAGCACTAGATGGAGTATATGAGAAAGCTTACATACATGTGGCTAAGGCAGACATTGCCCTGGCATGTGTTGCTACTAGCAACATGGATGTGTTGCCAAGATGTGCCCAGTCATCTTCCAAGCATTAGAATACATACCATGTACTAAGGATGAGAGCAGAAAGATAACCAAGGACATTGATGCAAAGGTCCCAACCACTCACCTTCACATTCCATGTGATAGATAGAAACTTCTTTTTCTGTAACTTTCCCCAGTTTGAGAGATCTTATATTAACTAAAAATGTATTGGATTTTCTGTTACATGGATATAAATGAATAACTGATTCTGTAACAGCATGCATATCTGTATTCTGCAGTTATTCATAATTATGTAAAACCTGTTGGTAGGTAATTATTTATGAGAATGAAAATAAATTAGGTTGATGATATCATGTAACATAAACTATCACTGGTAAAAAAAAAAAGTTCATTTTTACTTGCTGAATATTTGGAAAACTTCAAGTTTACCTATGCCATACACATATATGTAGACTTGGACTTTCTCATATTTTGGATTTGGATTATATAACTAGTAATGTAAACCTGAAGATCATGCCTCATAATTTATTGTTCAGTGGATCTAAAACATGTATAAATATTCCTTTATTTTATACATCTCATGGCAAAATCCAATCTATTATATCAAAAATAATTAACCACATCAATATCAACCAAAAAAAAAGTGAAGGCAGGACACGACTTACAAAGTGTTTTTTTATTAATGTATCATATATGTATTATTAATGTATGTTGACATTCCACTGGAATATTTCTTTCATTTTCAAACTTTTAAGCAACTATTACATATTTTTATTAGTCTTATTTTCAAAGTTATTCCTGCTATTAGTAAACTCAATATGACCATTCCTCTAAGCATCCAGAGTTCAGAAAGAAGAAAATCCCTGAAGCAGTTTGATGCCCAAAACATGAACACTTAGCAGTCAGATGAAAGAAGAGAAAAGACAGAAAGGGAAGATCAAGAGAAGAGTGCTTTTGAATTTCTGCAGGCTAGCATTTACCTCTCTCAAAAAAAGGAGCTCTGTGCTCATTATATCCCAAGACTCATCTTGCCTTCAGCTTAGAGTAAACAGGCAATTGCCTTATCGTTTCCTCTCCAAAATAAGGATCAAAGTTTAAACATATTCTGTTTCTTCTCTATTAGATTATGATTAAAATTACCACCCACCTCACCTCATTCACTCAATTACTTCTATCAGGAAAAAGAAGGAGCTCCCAGAAGTAAAGACAGAGTTAACCAGCAAATTGAAGATCTGTGAGAAATTTCTATTCATGGCATTTATCTGATAATTGATTTCACAATGTAGCATTTAAAAAGCTAACTATACAGACCAGTAGATGGTGTGGTGGTTGAGGTGTTAGATTCCCACATGGCTGACCACTGTTTGAATCTTCGATCTGGCAACTTGCTTTCTCACCTCCCCCCACCACCACACCTCTCTGGTGAGCACATATACCCTATAGCAAATTAAAAAATAATAAATAAAACTAAATAAAACTTTTTTAATAAAGCTAACTATAATAAAATAAAATCTTCTGAAAATAATAGCTAATATAATATACAAATTATTTACTAATTATCTTTTGGCATATGCCTAGTCCTAACAACACCGTACAAAGTAGACTCCATCCATCTTTTCTAAAGGAAGAAACTGAAGTTCACAGAGGTTAATTAATTTGCCCTTGGATTCAAAGTTATTTACCAGCTATGAAAGCTAAAATTCAAGCCTCATCTTGCTCTTGTACTTTGAGATATGGTGAATCAACAATATGTTGAAATATATGTTTTTCATTTTACACATGAGAAGCTAAATACAGAATCTAAATTATTCAAATCATTTAAACATCAAAAATCAACCAAGTTTTATAAGCTAGCCATGGGAACTTAATGTCAAATAAAATGCAATGGAGTTGTATAATAAATCAATAAATGTGAGTTGTATAATATCATATGTTTAATATGGAGCTTTATCTTTTTAATCAAGTTATTAGGTTCCTGTTGCCCTAAACACAAAGGAAATTGGGGCTTCTTTGGACGCTTAAACACAAAAGATCTTTGGATTCAAACCAGTGGTGAATGTACACTGATGAGCAGATACTACCACAAGAAGAGAATCTACTCTTTGGTAAAAAAAAAAATAAGCTTACTTCAGAATAAAAGGTTCCTGGTAGCAGCAATTCTCTCCAAAGAACACACTTTCACATTTTCCTTTAATACCTATGAATGTGTAATTGAAGTTTAATGCATGCTTTCTAATAATAGCAGCATGATATACTTATCACTCTAAAACTATAGCACATTTCACAGGGACTGTATTATCTTCTCACTGACTTAACTAGGGCCTACCTTGCTGGGAACTAAAAGAAATCCTCTAAGAAGTTACCACAGAGTCATTTCTCGGGAGGTGGTACAACAGGCACAGGAGACAAAACTAAACCAAAATGCTGCATCAAGTCATTTTAAGGCATTTTGAAAACAAGAAGAGGTCAGAGCCTTTGACCATCACTGTAGAGAAATCAGGAGTGACTGCAGATCTCAGCTGCAAAGGGCAAATGAATATACTAGCACAGAAGAGCAGGTCATGCACATTTTGTAATCTTCACATTTTTTCCTGCCTACTAAAAATCACTGACATTTGACTTTCTTCAGAGTCTACGATATGGCCAGGAACTGAGAACAAAGTGTACCATTAAGCTATGATGTAAAACTTCTGTGCTGTGAGAAACAATTCGTGGTGTGGTTGGGGACACATCAAATCCAAATTACTTTCCAATTCTGATCTGACACCATTGTAAAAATTATTTCTAACAAAGTAGAAATTTTTATTGTCATTGTAATACTTAAAATCCTTGTGTCCATAAAACCTCATCTTCTACTTGGGGCACACAATTTGACATCGGATTCTCCCAAACTGACTATTCTTCCAGAGATTAAGCCTTTAGCCCCTCTGAAGAATGGGAATACCTTGCTAAGAACTATTTTTTTTTTTTATGTACTCTGGTTATCTTTAACTCTTAAATTGAGCATGTATTCCTCTTCCCCAGATTGTCACATAAAGCCCCCTACTAACTATTCCTGTTCTCTGTCCATCCATCTATCCCAACGCTCCAGACATTTTAAGCTTAAGGTGAGTTAACTTTAAACTCACTGGAATGGCATAAAATCAGATGACAGTCAGTCATTTACTAATTCAAATAATATACTATTATGGTTTGGATAATGGCTTGTCCTCCAAAGGTACAGATTTTAGAATTTAGTCTTAGTGGACACTGACTAGATATCCTCCTAAAGGTCACATGTTGGGACACAGTTGTACTATAAAATTTAATCCCTTCATGGTGTCTCAGTATGGGGCCCTTCGGTGTCATGGTCATCAAAGAAGGACCTACATGATTGACTTTGTGTGTGAAAGGATAGAAAATGAGGAAGGTAGAGCTATGTGGACACTAACCATGTGCCACTCTGCTCCAAGTTCTACCTTCAGTTATTTTGTGATGTCTATGGACTTTCTGGCCATAGGAACTCTGAGCCAGTAAACCTTCATTTCTTTATAAATCACCTAGTCTCAGATACTTCTGTTAACAAGGCAAGAGCAGACAAAGACATACACTAAACATTTACCCTGAGCTACATCCATTTCTACAGACTGAAACAACAATAATGAATAAGCAAGAGAAGCATGTGCCCATCCCTAGATCTAGAGGGGATACAAAGAGTAGACAAATATCTAATAGTATATGATCGCCCTGAGGGTGGGACGGTTCAAGGTGGCAGACAAGACGAGGGGCCCTCACTCAGCTTCGAGTCAGGCCAAGGATGGAGAAAAGTCAGGGAAGGCAAACTATGTCTCTAAGCTGTGTCCTGAAACAGCATGGACGCTTATCGTAAGACAGAACCAAAGAATGCATCAAACAGAAGAACACATGTACAATGCATAGTTGGACCCAAGGCTAGACCGAAACAAATAGCATCCAGGACAGGATAATGTGCTGGCACATCATCAAGCTCATATTTTTTTAAATTTTGCCAGAGGGCACATGCACTCACTAGGGAGAAAGAGAAATCACCTCCAAGGGAGACAACTACACAATTCCTTCCCCTCCATTCTCTTCTCAGGATTTTGGGCATGTGCGAGTGTGCGCACGTGCACGCGCACACACATACACACACACACACACACAGAGTGTGTTTTTCAAGCTACTGGATCCACGACTCACACTGCACATTTGGCCATATGGGATCCAGTCGCCCCAACCACCATGCCACTTGCCAGTCGTACAGATTTTAGAATTTAGTCTTAGTGGACACTGACTAGATATCCTCCTAAAGGTCACATGTTGGGACACAGTTGTACTATAAAATTTAATCCCTTCATGGTGTCTCAGTATGGGGCCCTTCGGTGTCATGGTCATCAAAGAAGGACCTACATGATTGACTTTGTGTGTGAAAGGATAGAAAATGAGGAAGGTAGAGCTATGTGGACACTAACCATGTGCCACTCTGCTCCAAGTTCTACCTTCAGTTATTTTGTGATGTCTATGGACTTTCTGGCCATAGGAACTCTGAGCCAGTAAACCTTCATTTCTTTATAAATCACCTAGTCTCAGATACTTCTGTTAACAAGGCAAGAGCAGACAAAGACATACACTAAACATTTACCCTGAGCTACATCCATTTCTACAGACTGAAACAACAATAATGAATAAGCAAGAGAAGCATGTGCCCATCCCTAGATCTAGAGGGGATACAAAGAGTAGACAAATATCTAATAGTATATGATCGCCCTGAGGGTGGGACGGTTCAAGGTGGCAGACAAGACGAGGGGCCCTCACTCAGCTTCGAGTCAGGCCAAGGATGGAGAAAAGTCAGGGAAGGCAAACTATGTCTCTAAGCTGTGTCCTGAAACAGCATGGACGCTTATCGTAAGACAGAACCAAAGAATGCATCAAACAGAAGAACACATGTACAATGCATAGTTGGACCCAAGGCTAGACCGAAACAAATAGCATCCAGGACAGGATAATGTGCTGGCACATCATCAAGCTCATATTTTTTTAAATTTTGCCAGAGGGCACATGCACTCACTAGGGAGAAAGAGAAATCACCTCCAAGGGAGACAACTACACAATTCCTTCCCCTCCATTCTCTTCTCAGGATTTTGGGCATGTGCGAGTGTGCGCACGTGCACGCGCACACACATACACACACACACACACACAGAGTGTGTTTTTCAAGCTACTGGATCCACGACTCACACTGCACATTTGGCCATATGGGATCCAGTCGCCCCAACCACCATGCCACTTGCCAGTCTAAAGCTGATACTATTTAAACATTTAATAAACATCTCTTTAATGGGATAGAAAAAATATTTTATACTAATAAAAATTAAATAGAAGTAATTATTCTCTTATTAATTTCCTCCTTTTAAGCTAAAACAGCCATTCTTTTGATAAAGATCAAAAATTCTAATTCTTGATCTGTCTTGCCTTTTATGAGGTGATTTTTCCTAGATCTCCCCTACCTGAGTTTCTCTATGCGTACAAAACAAGAAATGAAAATCTTCAATATTAAAAAAAAAGGAGTACATATAATATATATGTTTCTGATTTACAGAAAAGTTAGTGCCATTAGAGAATGGTCCCCAGACATCCACCCCTCTCCTCACAGGTCTCCTCTGAAAAGACAGTAGAGAGTAAGAAGCAGCATTCAAAGATGAAGCAGAAAAGATCAACAGGGATCAGAACATGCAGAACCTTGTAGGTCATGAGAAGGAAACTGTACTGTATCTTAACTGAAATGTAGAATTGTTAAATTCAAATATAGGAGTATCATAATCAGACTTGCCTACCTCAAAGTTCATTGTATTTACTCTGTTTTTGAGTGAAGAGAGGTGAAAAAGCAGGGTGGAGGGGACCAGCCGTTAGCGTAATGGCTATGTCGCTGGACTCCCATGTAGTCAACCGTGGTTCGAGTCCTGGACCCGGTGGCTTAAACTCACGCCGGGCGCATGTGTGTGCGTGCCCAAGATCCCAAGAGGAAAATGGAGGAGAAGGGATTGTGGCGTGGCCATCCCCCTGGGGGATGATTTCTCGCTTTCTGTCTCTCTGTCTCTCTCTGTCTGGCGAGCACACGCGCCCTATAGCAAAAAACCTCTCCAAAAAAAGAAGAAAAAAAGTAGGGTGGGGTAAAAGTTTGAAAAGAAGTAACAGCTATGAGGCCATTTTTGTAAAACAAGCTAGTGACATTAGCAACTTGAAATAAGAAGACAGCCATACAAATGGAGAATGGTACATATTTGAACAAATTAGGAGCTACAATTGACTAGACTTAGAGATTTCAGGTAAAGACGGGAATGGAATAATTAAGTCTTCAGTTTTCAGGCTTGAGCAGTTGGTATGTAAAGATCCCATACATTGAAATAGTGTATAAAAGGATAAATAGGATTAGGATCTAAAACTTTAAGTTCAGTTTTGTATAAGTTGAGCTTTGTACTTATAGAACACCTAAATGAAATTACTTACAAATATATCTGAGATCAGGAGAAAGATCTGGAGTACAGGTGGATATAAGCAGTCACAATAAATAGAAGGCATCCATAGGATGGACAAGAAGACCTAGAGAAAGTATATAAAGTAGAAATACAGACAAAGGATCAAAGAAGGTGCTCTGAGACTCTCTTCTATTAGATGGTCAAAAAGGCTAAGGAGAAACTGTTGGAGGTAAAAGAAGAAAACCAAGACCATTCTTGCATGGAATCAAGAAATAGTCCAAAATGTACAATGCTGGAGATACAGAAAAGGAAAGAGGTATAGATTAAATGGTCAAAAAGTTAATACATTGAGGAGTTTTCGTTTAAAAAAAAAAAACCAATCCCAGCTGTAAGTACTTACTAGCCATGTAAACTTAAACCTGCCACTAGATCAAATCTTAGCCTCCGGAACGAGTAGTTAGCATAATGGCTATGTCGCTGGATTCCCACGTGGTCGACCGCGGTTTGCGTCCCGGAGCCGGTGGCTTAGAACTCACGCTGGGTGCGAGTGCGTGCATGCCCAAGATCCCGAGAGGAGAATGGAGGAGAAGGGATTGCAGCATGACCATCTCCCCTGGGGGGTGATTTCTCGCTTTCTGTCTCTATGTCTCTCTCTGTCTGGCGAGCGCACGTGCCCTACAGCAAAAACCACTCAAAAAAAAAAAAAAAAAAAGGAAAAAATACCAACCTTGCCTACCTCAGGGTTTTACTTAGGGGATATTTTTGGGAGTCAGATTTGCCTGTCTCGAAGTTCATTGTTATCTACTCTGTTTTACAACTGAGTACCCACAACAGGGTCTCACAGCACACTTCCTCACCCATCATCAGCTAGGCAGCCTGACTGGCAAGTACAGGTGGACCTTCGATCCAAATCTCATTCTTCTGTTTGACCCACAACATTGCAGAGCACTGGGTTATCACTGTGCTACCATGGCTGGGTCCCCCATCATCACTCATATATTGATATTTGTACTCTAAATTTTCTTCACTGTTTTGTAAACACACTTTACACCTAAATATTGATAGATGACTAGTCATAAATTTGTATTAGGCCAAAGATACATTGCCCAAGTAGGTTACTAGAATTCAACTAACAAAACAAAACAAAAAAAAAAGATATATACCCCTAAGTCCTTTTGTGCTACAATGAAAGAACATTTGTGGGACCAGCAGCTGGTGTAATGGCTATGTCGCTGGACTCCCATGTAGTCGACTGTGGTTCGAGTCCTGGACCCTGAGGCCTTAAACTCATGCCAGTCATGTGTGCGTGTGTGCTCAAGATCCCAAGAGGAGAATGGAAGAGAAGGGATTGCTGCGCCATGGCCAGCCCCTGTGGGGAGTGATTGCTCACTTTCTATCTCTCTCTCTCTCTCTGTCTTTCTGGTGAGTGCACACACCCTATAGCAAAAACCTCTGCAAAAACAAACAAAAAAAAAAATCTGAGACTAGGAAATTTATAAGGAACAGCAGTTCTTATTTTCTCACACTTTTAGAGGCAAGAAAGACTAAGATTAAGGTGCCAGCAGGTTCAATTTTCTACTGAAGACTGTTCTCTTGCCATCATGATGGCACCTTGATACTGTGGCTTACAAAAGAGAGGAACATTTTATCCTCACATAGCAGAAAGTGCAAGGGAAA
>NW_006200383.1:189217-191543 GCF_000334495.1 Tupaia belangeri chinensis
GAGAGCGGAAAGCTTCAGAAAGCCATTTTTATGAAGGTTTTAATTTAATTTAAATGAAGGAGCCATCATTGCCTAATCACCTGGTATAGGCTTCACCTCTTAAAACTTTCACATTGGCAACATCTGGAATTTGGAGGCCACACATTCAAACCACAGCAACAAGTAACCAGGCCCAGACTATAAGGAGAAGTGCTGCATTCTTCAAGTGTTAACAGTACAAGTTACCACTGCCAAATTACTGTTTGACATGCTTAAATGGAGCATGTGTGCTGGAAAATGGCAATTACTCAAAACCAAAGCCACAAGTAGAATCCAGGTCAGAGGGAAGCAAAAGGGCCCACTGGACTAGACTTTTTACCAAATACATTATTTTTCTCTTTATTCTGGCCTTTGTCCTCCTCCTTAGTTTTGATAAACCATGACAGAGGGTAATAATTGCTTCAATCCCAATGGAATTGGAAGTACATGAAAAACAAAGGATTTCTGTCTGCTTTTGACTATTGGAAAATAAGGGAAGAGGAAAGTAAAATATTTCCCCACTGGTCTTTTAGCATGTCTTAAGTGTCATTTTATAAGGCAAAATAAAAATTAATGTTGCTGTTATAAGCACATCAAAAGTCTGACCTTATTTGCCATCTTTTGTTATATAATTTCTTTCCTTTCTCTAAATCAGATCCAATCTTCAACTATAAAGATTATGCACTAATATTGTTTGAGAGGTAAATTGCAGATTCTGAAAGTAAACTGTTCTTCAATGGCTTATAAGGGCACAACCATTTGAATATGTGAACAGTTGTAGATAAGAGCTTTGAGGGGCCTCATTCTTTAGGATATCCAAACTTTTTTTTTTTTTTTTTTTTGGAGAGGTTTTTGGTATAGGGCTCCTGTGCTCGCCAGAAAGACAGAAAGCAAGAAATCATCCCCCAGGGGGGACGGCCACCCCACAATCTCTTCTCTTCCATTCTCCTCAAGATCTTGGGCACACATGCACACACACCCAGCGTGAGTTTAAGCTGCCGGGTCCAGGACTCGAACTATGGCTGACTACATGGGAGTACAGCGACATAGCCATTATGCTAACTGCAGGTCCCAGGATATCCAAACTCTTTAACAGAGGTATACAACCTCATTTCCTTTTACAATATCTACAGCAATGTTTTCGTTCACTGTGGTTCCTTAATAAACATTTGCTGAACGGAATAGAGATAATACATAACAATGCTAACACATGAACTTCGGTTGTCTTTGTTTCAAACTTCACATCACCACATTTTCATTACCCCCAATGCCAGTAGCTAGCTAGGCATGTTTTATTACTTGGAAAAGTGGCTATGTATATTCTGCTACCATGGTAATTTTCCTTCTGCAATGACTGTGATTAAAGGGCAGAAACTATTAAATCACACCGTGCTTCACCAAATGTAACTAATATAACTAATTTAACAGCAACTTGAATTTTTAAAGCTATCCCTTTTTAGTTGGGCTGATTAGAATTATTTTGGTAAACAATTAAATTGTGGTAAACAATTCACTACAGCAGAGAGGAGCTATAACTAAAGCATCCTAAATAGGCCTCTCAAAGTCTGGCTTTCTTCACTGTTCTCCCACTTTGGCATGGCAAGGTGGAACGCGAAGAAGGCTGCAGTACATTTTCTCATCAGTGCTGATTCAAGAGGGAGAAGTGCTCAAGACAGGTTTATCTTTCCTGAGGGGGAATAGTAACAAGGAAAGAACAAAAGCTAGAGTATAGCGTCTGCCTGAAAGAATCCTGTTATTTGAAAAAAGCTTAAAATGTGCTATGAAAAAAAGTCTTAACTGCACCTGCCAGGCGTTCTGCCCACACTAACTAGCAGGACCACGCCCGTGCGGGCCACTTTCAGAAGAGCTGCAGGCGGTTGCGCCACTCTGCTGCAGCACCGGAGGAAACCAGCGTTGCGAGACAAGGCACGTACCGGATGGCGCAAGACCGCTGGGCAGGGAGAGCGGCTGTGGAAAGTTTACCCCGCGCTCCAGCGCCCACCCCGAGACCCGGGCAGGAGAGCCCCTACTCCGGAAGTCGCTCAACCCAGATACTCAAGTCGGCCCAGGCCCCGCCCACCACGGTTCCGCCCCCTGGAGCGAAGGCGGGGCCGGCGCGCGCGGGCCCAGGGCGGCGGGAGCGGAGTGCGCTCCTGGAGGCGCGCTGCGGGCGGAGGGGGTGGGGTGGTACCTGCGCTGGAAGTCCGGGGCGAAAGGCTTGAGGTACGGGTCTATCTCCAGCAGCCGGGCCAGTTCAGGCACGTCCGCCAGGGCAGCAGCCAGCGCTGCCTCGGAGCCCTCGGCCTGA
>NW_006200383.1:191719-196315 GCF_000334495.1 Tupaia belangeri chinensis
GGGTGAGAGGGGCCGTCTGCCCCTTCTCCCCCCGCCGGCGGGGAGGAGCGGGCCCCGGGGTGATTCCCGGACGCGCGGTCCCAGGCGGGGAGGAGGCGCCCAGGCCTCTCCGCCCACTCACGCGGCTTGCACCTGCAGGCCGCTGGGCTGCCCTTTTCTCCTGGCAGCCTCCTGTCCCTGTGGGCCGAGGTTACCCTAGGAGACGGAGCAGCCCTTGCCACCTCGGTCCTACTCACCGCGACCCATTCTTGGCTACGGAGCAGACCCGCCATGGCGATCCCTTCAAGTAGATCTGTGGTTTTCCTTGGAGGGAACTTCGTTCTCAAAGTTATGAAAGTGTCTTGGGAAAGTGTTTTAAACAGATCAATTAAATTTACAGGGAGGGAGAACAGTCACGTGTAGATACAGTAATCCTATTTTAAATGTTGTTATAAATTACTAGCCAGGGCCCTCCTAATTGCCATACCTAAATTTAACCAGGAGACAAAATTCTGAAATCCTACTGATACTGAACATTGAAACCATGACAATAACTTTTCTTGTTCCCAATACTCGCCTGTCTTCCCTCCCGGGTAAAAGAGAAAGAAAAACACACTTGCTTTTGTTTATAGTTGTGACAAGCTTGTCTACACACTACCTTTGATGAGACAAATGATGTACAGAAGATCAGTAAATTAGAATCCCACTCTTCCACTTAAAATGGTAGGGCAAGAAACTCTCCTCTAGCTGACTGCAGCACTCACTTCTGTTCTTTAATTCCTGTTCCTTAACATCCAATTCAGTGAGGCTTTTGTTTTGTTTTTTTTTTGTTTTTTAAGAATACAGAATTGGGGCCCTGGCTAGTGGCTGCTGGACTCCCACGTGGCTTTCCTTGGTTCCAGTCCTGGACCTGGTGGCTTGCTTTCTCACTTTTCCCTTCTCTCTGTCCAATCAAACTGGAAAATAATAATAAAAATAAAGTAAAAATTAAAAAAAAAAAAATACAGAATTGGACACTTAAGAGAAATAGACCCACCAACCTAAGCTGCCTTGTACCTGGAAACTAGGCACAGGCTTGAGGATATTTCTCAGTTAAAACTTGGAAAAGGTGGGACCAGCAGTTAGAATAATGACTATGTAATGACTATGTCACTGGACTCCCACGTAGTCAACCGTGGTTTGAGTCTCAGACACTGGCTTAAATTCACACCGGGCATGTGTGCGTGCTCAAGATCCTAAGAGAATGGAGGAGAAGGGATGGGGGGGGGATGATGTGATGTGATTTCATGTGCCCTATAACAAAACAAAACAAACAAAAAAACACTTGGGAATGGAAAATCCTAGTGGCTATGGAGAAGGAAGGAACAGTACTAGTCAGCCTTGGGCCTTCAGTTTTAAAACAGTTCAAACAGAAGTTTTTGTTTTTTTTTTTTTTTGAGAGATTTTCACTGTAGGGCGCGTGCGCTCGCCAGACAGAGAGAGACATAGAGACAGAAAGCAAGAAATCACCCCCCAGGGGGGATGGTCATGCCGCAATCCCTTCTCCTCCATTCTCCTCTCGGGATCTTGGGCATGCACGCACACGCGCCCGGTGTGAGTTTTAAGCCACCGGGTCCGGGACACGAACCGCGGTCGACTACGTGGGAGTCCAGCAACATAGCCATTACGCTAACTGCTGGTTCCCTTCAAACAGAAGTTTTATAAATTGTTTAGTAAGGGTATAAAGTGACAGAACCACAATGTGAAAGAGTGGAGTACTTGAAAAACTTAAAGGTATGTCAGGACCAGCAGGTGGTCTGGTGATCAAGGCCCTAGATTCCCAAGTGACTGACTGAGGTTTGAGTCCCAGACCTGGCAGCTTGAAAGTCATGCTGAGGGTGTGTGACAAAAATCCTGAGAGGAGAACAAGGAGAAGGAATTGCAAAATGACCATCCCCTTAGAGGGGTGATTTCTCACTTTCTCTATGTCTCTCTCCTCTGATGAGCTCACAAGCCCTATGGGAAAAACCTAAAAAAAAGAACAACTTTAATGGATATGGTATCGTGCCATAAAGATGGCAAAAACCACTTGTGTAAAACCATGTATTACCCTCCCCCCAAAAAAAACTTGAAACCTGGAAGCTGCGGCGCAGACAAGAGACCCCACAGATCTCTATCTGTAATCCTAAACTTGAAAATCAGGCACATAGCTCCATTTAGGCTAGCTAAACAATCCAAGTCAACTATGTCCAAAGCAGAACCTAAAATTAGTCTTCTCATAGTCCCTGCTATCTCTCTTATACTGGCCAGTCATTGGTCACCAGGACCATTATTGGTTTCCCCTAACTGGTTTCCCTTCTTGTATCCTTTCCCAGCCCTGATCCATTGTCTGTACCAATGTTTCTCAAACTTTATCTGTAAATCACCTGAATATTGTGTTAAAAGTGCATTCTTACTCAGTTTGGGTGCCTAATGTTGCATTTTTACCGAGAAAGTGCTGCTGCTGCTGGTTGGGGTAGATTGAATGGTCAGGCTCTGCAGAATTAATTGGATAATGTCATTTAACAATTAAACAGCATATAGTTTCATTTAGAGTAAAACTCCTTAGAATCCCCTAGCAAGGCTTATACAATCTATATCCTGATTACCTTCCCAGCCATTTCTCTCATCATTCTCTAGTTTTACTATTTTGTAGTCATGTGGACTTTCCTGGAACTCACTTAATTCTTCATATCCTCTGAGACCACTTATTATTCTCCCCCTTTGAAACATACAGTCTATAGTAGCAGAAACGTAGCTTATCATATTCACCATTGAGCACATATTTATTGAAGTCCTATATGCTAGCTACTGTCCCAGCTCCTTTGAATAAATGATGAACAAGACAAAGTCTCAGTTGTCATAGAGCTCATATTCTGTTGGGGAGCAGGATAGAGGAGAGAGACACACATTTACCAATTAAATATATAAGAAATACATAATAAAAAACCAGATAGTGATAAGTATTCAAGGAAGGCTATTCAGAACTGACATTTAAGCTGAAGTGTAACAGCAGAAAGGAATGAGCCATGAGAGGAGGAGCATTTCAGTTGTGCAGTGGTGATGGCAAGTAAGTACTGTCAAAAAAAGCTGGTGTGCCTGATAAGTAGTAAGAAGGGGGAAGAATAGGAAGTGAGGTATGAGAGGGGCAGCTCTTTGATCATATATGCCCTTTAAGTATTGAAAGGATACTGTTGAAAGATAATCAAGAGAAAAGTGACCTGTTCTGCATTTTTAAAATATTTTCTCTGGAGAACCAGCAGTTATCGTAATGGCTATGTCGCTGGACTCCCATGTAGTCAACCACAGTTCGAGTCCCGGACCCAGTCAGTGGCTTAAAACTCACGCCGGGCAAGTGTGCGTGCGTGCCCAAGATCCCAAGAGGAGAATGGAGGAGAAGGGATTGCGGCATGACCATCCCCCCTGGGGGGGTGATTTCTCGCTTTCTGTCTCTATGTCTGTCTCTGTCTGTCTGGCAAGCGCACGCACTCTATTGCAAAAACCTCTCACATGGCCAATTGCAATTCCTGGACCAGGCAGCTTAAACTCAAGCCAGGCGCATGTGCATGTGTGTCCACAATCCCGAAAGGACAATGTAGGAGAAGGGATTGTGTGGTCACTCGCCCTGGACGTGATTTCTCACTTTTTCTCTGTCTCTCTGGTGAGCCAAGATCCCTTTTGAGAAATACATTGTTAGGTGATCGTGTCGTTATAGGGTGTACTTTAGCAACCCCAGATGGTGTACCCAGTACTAACACCTAGGTGATGTGCTATAGTTTATAATCTTAAGGGACTTCCTTTGTATATTTGGTTCATCATTTACTGGAATGTTATGTGGTACCACAAACTTGGTGGCTTCAAACAACAGAAATTTATCACCTCACCTTAATTCTGGAGGCTAAAAGTCCAAAGTCAAGCTACCAGCATATTTGATTCCTTCTGGAATCTCCACAGGAAAATTGTTGCATGCTTCTCCTAGCTTCTGATGATTACCAGCAATCTTTGGCATTCATTGGTTTAAATGCTTCACTGTTCTCTCTGCCTCCATTTTTATAACATTCTCCTTGTATTTGTCTCCTCATATCAAGTCAAACAGATATTGGATTAAGGACTTATCCTATTTTAGTATACTCTCATCTTTTATATTTCCAGTGATTCCATTTCCAAATGTGAAATAGATGGATACAACTCATAACAGTATCGAAATTCTGAGTAGAAAAAAATACTTGACAAATAGTTTATAAGATTTGCCAACTGATTGGGTATGGAAGCAAAAATGAAGAGTTAAAGAATGATTTTTTGAGCCTGGATGAAAATCAGGAGATTCTTGGGAATCAAAACTCGAGAGGTTCTTGGAAGAGGGAAAATAGAGTTCAAATTACCAGCTCCTGGATACCCAAGAAGAAATGTGTAGTTGGGGGACCAGCAGTTGGCGTAATGGCTATGTGGCTGGACTCCCACGTAGTCAACCACGGTTCGCCTCCCAGACCCGGTGACTTAAAACTCACGCCGGGCTCGTGTGCGTGCCTGCCCAAGATCCCGAGGGGAGAATGGAAGAGAAGGGATTGCAGTGTGGCCATCCCACCTTGGGGGGTGATT
>NW_006200383.1:196346-220446 GCF_000334495.1 Tupaia belangeri chinensis
ACTTCCTGCCTCTGCCGCGCCCTGGCGAGCACCCGGTCCCTATAAAAAAAAAAAAAAAAAAATGTAGTTGGAAATGTAATTTTGGTACATAATAGAACATTTAGGAATAAAGATAGTAATTAGTCATTCATGTCTGATTAAGAGGTAATTGCAAGTAGTGTTCAATAAAAGTTTGAAACGGTTGGGACCAGCAGTTAGCGTAATAGCTATGTCACTGGACTCCCATGTGGTTGATCACGGTTCGAGTCCCGAATCCTGCAGCTTAAACTCATGCCAGGCGCATGTGCATGCGTGCCCAAGTTCCTGAGAGGAGAATGGAGGAGAAGGGATTGCGGCATGGCCATCCCCCCGGGGGGTGATTTCTCACTTTCTGTCTCTTTGTCTTTCTAGGGAGCACACACACCTATAGCAAACACACACACACACACACAAAAAAAAAACTCTCCTCCCCAAAAAAGTTTGAAATGGCTACTTTTTAAAAAAAAAGTTTTTGTGGGACCAGCAGTTAGCCTAATGGCTATCTCGCTAGATTCCCATGTAGTCCACCGCGGTTCGAGTCCCAGACCCCGTGGCTTAAAACTCACGCCAGGCACATGTGCGTGATTGCCCAAGATCCCAAGAGGAAAATGGAGAAGGGATGGTGGCGTGGCCAACCCCCTGGGGGGGTGATTTCTCACTTTCTGTCTCTCTGGCTCTCTGTCTGTCTGGCGAGCGCACACACCCTATAGCAAAAACCTCTCTAAAAAAAAAAAGTTTTTGCAATAGGTTGCATGCACTCAGCAGAGATTCAGAGACCATGAGAGGGAATATGAGGAATCACACCCCACCCCCACACACACATGCAAACACCCTCCCCTCCTATAGAGGATGGCCATGCCACAATCCCTTCTCCTGGGATTCTGGGCACACACTCCTTTGCATCCAGTGTGATTTTCAAGCCATCAAGTTTGGTATTGGTACCATGCCTTCAGCCATGTGGGATTCAGTTGCCTTAACCTCCACACCATCTGCTGGCCCAAAACTACTTTGATAGTTAAACCTCATGCCTCCTAGAAGTTCTTTATGCCTTCTTATCTTATAGATATTTTCACCAACCAAAAATATTTAATCAAATTTGCTTTTCAGTAATTTTGTATTATAAAGTCATAAGTTTATTGAAACATGCCAGAACATCAATAATCCTTGAAAAGAGGCAAAATGAAAGAAACCACTCACAGATACCACACATTATATTATTCCATTTATATGAACTGTTCAGAATATGCCGTTCTATAGAGACAGAAAATAAGAGTATTGGCTTTTTAGGGCTGGAGAAATAGAGAGTGACTACAAATGGTTTTCTTCTTGAAATAATTAAAAACTTCTAAAAATAATCACAGTAATGGTTAAACAGCACTAGATATGCTAAACATTGAATCGTATGCTCTATATGGATGAATCATATTGTATGTGAATTATATCTCAATAAAGTTATTTTTAAAATACCGAAAAAGTTTTGTTTGTTCTAGTTTCTTTTTCATTCACTATCAGGTTTGTACACTAGCTGCAGAGGGATAGAGAGAAAGGGGGAAAGCATCCCCCAGGAGAATGACCACACTGCAGTTCCTCCTTCTGCATTCTCCCCTTGGGATTTGGAGCATGTACACATATGTGCCCTGTGTATCTTTCAAGCAACCAGGTCCAGGAGGAGAAACATACAGTCAGCCATGTGGGATTGAACTGCCTTAACCACCATGCCACCTAGCTGGCTCCCCAAGTAAGAGTATTGAAGCATAAGATACTAAATATGCTATATACAATTATAATTTTCTTACTTGAAAATCATTAGGGAAAAAAGAAAAATTAAGAGAGCTGAGAGCAAATGCTAAAGAAACATAGAAGTAACTTAAGAGCAAGGAGTGGTGATAAAGGAAAAATGATAAAGTTTTGTGGGCAGACAAAGCAGAAATTTAAAAAAAAAAGTGATCGAGAATGACTTGTTTTCTTTAATCATACCATGGAGGGGGCCAGATTCCATGGTTCTTTCATCTCCTCATTGTCCTTAGCTTTTGTCCTAAGTTTGTTATCCTCATGGTCATGATCATGGTCATAAAATGGCTGTCAGACTTCAAAGCATCGCTCCTTCATAAGATTGCATTAAAGGAAAATAAAATGAGTGTTTTTCTTATGTTGTCTACTAAGGGGAAAACTTTTCCCAGCTGTTACCATCAAACTTTCCTTCTATCATTGGCCAGAAGTAGGTCAAGTGGTTTGTGAACTAACCCACCTAAAACCAATGGCTATTATGATTAGCTTAAACTGTGATTCACTGCTTGAGCAGGCTTTACCTTCCCTCAGGGAATTACTAACCAACACCTGAGTAAAATGGTGATTCTATTCGCATGGAAGGAAACCCGATGGATAATAATCAGTATGTCTGCCACGTTTTCCTTTACTCTCTATCCTTGATCACACTACATATGATACTTGGTGGTGTTAACAAGTGTCAACAAACTTGTTCCCTTGTGATTTGTGATACTTACATAAAGCCCCAACCTGGGATCAATCAAGTTAGCTCCTCCATTTCTGAATGTAGACTTGTAGGAATCCCTTGTACATGCACAACATAACCATATGAACTGGTTTCACTAAAACTCTGTTCTAGCTTTAAAATGCTGTTTTTCTCTGAAGAGCACCGCAGTTTTCCAAGCTATCTACCACGTAAGATATAACCAGCTAAGAGATATACCAAGTCAAAAAGGCAAGTGAGAACATTCACTGGGCAGAACGGTTGCCTTTTCCTTTGCACAAAAGTGTTAACTTCTCTTCAAGGTATGAGTCCTAAAGATGTGTCCTCAAAGGGAAAATGCATGTTTCTAATCCACAAAGGGGCATAGTATAGGTGTAATATAGGTGTATTTATTCTGTCTCCTTCAACCATAATGGTCTTTTTTTGTTAAGTTCTTGAAAGAGCACCCTCTTCACTAATTCCCTGTGATTTGTGTGGGCTGTATTTATGTGTAGTCACCAGGAGATAAGAGAAAGAAAGCAACACCTAGAGTTGAGAGCACAGTTGAGGGTGGACTCCAAACAGTTTGAATAGAGCTACTGGCCCAATCATTAGTTTTTGTTCAACATGGCTTAATAGATTGTAAGCTCAAAGAATAAATATTTGAATGAACCTAGGTTTGGCGATTTATAGGATGAGGGTAACAAAAGGCCAGTAGGGTTGAAAAACTAGTGCTAGTGAACATGTGACAAAAATGCTTAGTGTTGAATTCATCTAGTGACAGTTGGAACAATAGAGAAATTAAAGAAACCTTGTTAATGCTGGATATTGATTTAGCAACGATTAGAAAAATGGTTGGTAAAAGGAAAGTTGTTTGTAGTTAGATATGAACAAAGACCAGATCCAAATTACATGAGTTGTAGCTAGTTCCACCATTCATAATCCTTGCCAAGTTACTTTACTCCCCTATGCCTTCACTTCTATAACTGTAAAATGTGATAAGGATTAAGTAAGAATATTTAATAATTTAGTAAGTTTATAGAATAGTGCCTAGCCTAAAATAGATAACATATTATATTAGCTATTATGTTTAATAGATAATGAACTTACTTCAGAACAAAATGTGTTTTTTTATCACCATAACCATAACGTTCAATTTTGTCTCTATTAGTATTTAAGCTTATTCAGTGATTCTGGATATGAAATACTTAAATATGGAAGAAACATGAGGATGGATAATTTTATTTACATTGAATAATATTAAATATTTATGTTCCTACCATGCCTATGGCATTATTTTAAAGCATTATCGTGATATAAAGACTTTTAATATGATCTGCTATGATATTCACAATATTAGATAGTTGTAAGTAAAAATGTAGACTGACCATTTAAAATACTGTACACTTGTAGTAAAATCATATTTTACAGTTTAAGCATGTTTTTAAATCCTATTTTTTCTCTTCTCTTGCTCTCTCATTTTATCTGTCCCTCTTTCTCACTCTTTCTCTCCCCTCTCCCATAAGTATTATCTTCTTTGAAATAAGGATATTTCAGGGCTAGCATATGATGCTGACCACAGTTCAAGTCCCAGACCCAGTGGCTTGAAACTCATCTTGGGCATGTGTGCGTGTGTGCCCAAGATTCCAGGAGGAGAATGGAGGAGAAGGAATTATGGTGTGGCTGTACTCCATGAGGGGTGATTCCTCACTTTTCCTCTCACTGCCTCTGTCTCTCTCTCTCTCTCCCTGGCAAGTTCACATGCACTAAGGCAAAAAAACTCTTTAAAAAAAATAAATTCAGATATTTAATTGAATATGTATTCCTCTAAATTATTTCATTAAATGCTCTAAAACTGGATGATGTAAAAGCCATGCAATCCTAAATATTTACCAAAAATCATTGAATTATACAATTAAAATAGGTGAATTTCATGATGTATAAACTATACCTTATAAAGATTTTTTAAATGTACATATAAACATAGAATCTCCATTGAAAAGTAAATTTAATGTCTAGCAAGGGCTTGTTTCTTGATTTCCAAATGAATATCTACTCTTTTCTAGATTAACTTCAACAGAGGCAGGAGCCAGCTAAACTCTCCCTTTAGCACCCGCCAAGCTTCTCAGAGAATCCTGATGAAAAAGACTATCATTCTGCTTTGGACCTATTCACCTTCTAACTTCTCTACTTGGATAGCCAAGTGGCGAATGGTCAGTGTGATGGAGAACTTAGTGACCTGGAAACTAGAGTGAGTCTAACAACTTTTTCTTCCAATGATATTAAATAGTTTTTAAATGATAATAATTTTTAGCTTCTTTTGTTATAAGTTGAATGAGAATCAGTGACAGGAAGGTGAAAAGTTCTAACTTACATGATGAATCCTTTTAGGGTTTGGCTGTCTATTAAACAAAAACAGTTTTCCTGAGTTTCAGACTTACCCAAGCAAAATGCCAATTATTTCATATAGTAACAGGCTTCCTTTAGCCTTTATACCATCTCCACTTACTATTTTACTTTTTAAATTTTTAGTACTTCTGAATTGTTTATTTGAAATATTTGCAAACTTTTTTATAAGGATGCATTAGATAAAAGAGCTTATCAATATGGAGTTATTTTAGGGTCAGGTTGTGGTATAGTGCTTAAGGCCAACAGTACAGTTCAAGTCCTGAACCTGGCAGCTTGAAAAACATGCTGAGTATATGGGTCTGCATACCCAAAATCCTGAAAGGAGAAGGAAGGAATTGTAGCCTGGCTGTTCCTCCAAGGGGTGCTTTTTTACTTCCTCTCTCTGGCAAGCACACATGTCCTATAGGCTTTTTTTTTTTTTAAATATACAGTTATAATATTTTTAAGAGAGATTTTTGCTGCAAGGCATGTGTGCTCACCAGAGAGACAGGGAGAGAAAGATAGAAAGCAAGAAATAACCTCTTGGGGGGATGGCCTCACTGCAATCCCTTTTCCTCTCAGGATCTTGGGCACACACAGACGCTCCTGGCTTGAGTTTTAAGTGGTCAGGTCTGGCCTTGAACTGCACTCAACTACATGGGAGTCCAACTATACAACCATTATACCATCTACCAGTCCCAAAATATATGGAGTTATTTTAAAAGAATACAGTGAGTCTTCAAAATAATTGCTAATAATAATAACAACAGCACTTTTTACAATCTGGGTACTCTTTCAACCATCATGTATAGGTGTAAAATATTTAGTAACCCTATGAGAAAGATACATAGAGATGAAGATATGTGTATGAGGTAACGTTCTCAGCAGGAGTCAATCAGAATTTGAGTCCAGGTAGACCTTTTGCAGAGTCCATGCTCTTAAAAATTATTTTATACTGCTTCTCATAAATATGAATATGAAGGATGAATGTTTTTCTTTCAAAGAATATAAAACAAAAACCAGACAATATTTAAAGCATTGTGCATCAATTAACTTTCCTTGAGTGAAACCTAGGTCCCAGGCAAAACTTACCAATTCAAAACAAAGTAGAGCTAAGAAATGTACCAGGGAAATGAGAGGTACTTTTATTTATGTTTTGTATTTATTTAAGTTTTTTTGTTTTTATTTTTATTTTACCAGAGGGTGTATGTACTTGCGGGGGTTGAGAGAAAGAGAAAGCACACCTCATGGGTAATGGTTATGCTGCAATCCCTTCTCCATTTTGCCGTCCTACTGGGATCTTGGACATGTACACACAGTGATACGTTTTTCAGGCCATCGGCCCAGGACTCAAACTGCCAGTCGGCCATATAGGATCTGGTTGCCCTAACCACCAGGCCATGAAGCCAGCCCAGGAGGTAGTTTTTTAACATTCAAATTTTAGGCCACACAGTTCATTGGAAACTCTGTGCAATGTACTGTATTTAGAGAAAGAAACTTCAGCTTCCATAACCTACTGCAGTAGCTTCAATATTGGTCCAAAATTGCTATGTCCGTGTCCTAATTCCTAGAACCTGTAAATGTTACCTTATTTATAATAAAGGTATCATTAAAGATCTTGAGTTGAAGGAATCATCCTTAGTTTTCTGGGTGGATCCTAAATCCAGTAGTGTAAAGTGCCCTGAGAAGAGACAAGTAGAGGAGACAGACAATGTGAACATGAAATCAGAGATTGAGTTGATGCAGCCAAAAGTCAAGAAATACCAATAGGCACCAGAAGAGGGAGAGGGGGAAAGAACAGATTCTTCCCTAAAGCATCCAGAGGAAGAATGGCACTGACAACTCTTTGATCTCAGATTTCTGGCCTCCAGAATTGTGCAAGAATAAGTTTCTTTTTTAAGCCACTCAGTTTTTTGGTAAATGGTTTTGGCAGCCTCAGAAAACACCATCTATTCAGTCTTCTAAAAGTGAGTTCTCAAGGACTGAAAGACCATTACTAGAAGGGTACCAGCCCAAAGCAACTCAACTTTTTTAGGAGAAAGAAGAGAGAGTTGCCCTTTGTAACTGTTTCTAATAAAAGTCAGAGTAGGTATCTTGGTATAGTGCTCTTAATTGTCCCAATCAAAAGACAAAAAGCTTGGATAATATTGAGATAATTGATAATAATGATGGATTAAAGTACTTTAGCATACTGCTTCTTTGAAAAATGAATCGCAATCATTTTCAAAACAAACCTTTGCAGGCCCCGCTATGATGGTGCAGCAGTAACACAACACCCACTCTGTAATGCTAGAGGCTATATGGAAAATTGGGGTTAGGTTCCTAGGTTCAGCTGTACATTTCAGGTGCATGCCCATGATCCTGAGTGGCTGGGAAAGGCTGAGAGGGAGGTGTTATGGCATGAGACCTTGCTAAGGGTACTGTTTTTCTCTTTTTCTCTATGAAAAAAATATATAAATAAACTTTTAAAAGAATGAAACCTTCTAGCATCATATTTCTAAATTTCATTGCCATGCTTTTTTCCTCAAGAGAATTCTCTTTTTTTTTTGGAGAGGTTTTCGCTATAGGGTGCTTGTGCTCGCCAGAGAGAGAGAGACATAGAGATAGAAAGTGAGAAATCACCCCCGGGGGGATGGTCACACCGCAATCCCTTCTCCTCCATTCTCCTCTCGGGATCTTGGGCACACCCACACACGCGCCCGGCATGAGTTCTCAGCCACCGGGTCTGGGACGCGAACCGCGGTCGACTACGTGGGAGTCCAGCGATATAGCCATTATGCTAACTGCTGGTTCCCAAGAGAATTCTCTTTGAAACTACATTATCAAGTAGAGAATAAAAAAATAAAAGTTGACCTAACTTTAGAAAACAGTGTTTTGAGTGATTCTGTAGGCTAAAAACAAAAAGAACTGTTTTTGTTGGTAATCTACATTGTACTGTAGTTGATAGGTTTATTTTTCACAGGAGTTTGGGCTAGGATTTATGAAGGTACTCTGCATGTATACTACAGTTGAACAAATATCTGAAAATAGTGTAGATAATGTGGCTAGATTTCTTACTGATGACAGAGATGAAAGTTACCAATGAACAGTGGGAAGAGGATAGAATTAGCCCTACGGTGCTGAATTAGAATCATAGATATCCGTAGAAACTCACACCCATAAGTAAATAAATACTTAAATGTGTGTGTGTACATAGGTTTGTATAATACATATATTTCTTAGTCCTGTTGGCTAAGATAGTAGGGAAGCAATGACATCCCAGTAACCATAAACACTCAGCATCTAGATATTGCTTCTAAACACCATTTTCCATGAAAAGGATATGGCTGATTCTTTCTTCTTCTTCTTCTTCTTCTTCTTCTTCTTCTTCCTCTTCCTCTTCCTCTTCCTCTTCCTCTTCCTCTTCCTCTTCCTCCTCCTCCTCTTCCTCCTCTTCCTCTTCCTCTTCCCCCACCCCTCCCCTCCCCCTCCCCTTCTCCTTCTCCTTCTTCCCCTTCTTCTCTTTCTCCTCTTCCTCCTCCTCTTTCTTTCTTCTTTTTTTAAGAGAGCTTCGCTATAAGGCACATGCACTTACCAGAGAGACCGAAAGTGAGAAATAACCAGCCAGGGGGGAATGCCACACCACAATCCCTTCTCCTCCATTCTCCTCTTAGGATTTTGGGCATACATGCATACACAACCCAGTGAGTTTTAAGCCACTGGGTCTAGGACTCAAACCCCTGTTAACTACATGGGAGTCCAGTGATATACCATTACACCATCTGCTGGTACTAGGATATGACTGATTCTAAACCTGGGCAGCTCAATACAAGATGATCTTGGTTTTATAGTACTAGAAAGTAAGAAAGTGTTATATATATATCCAAAATTGTAGGTCAAAAGTCCCCAGTAATCAAAGCAAGAATCATTTGAACAACATAATAAATAAATACCAGATTTTAACCCAAAGAATAGAGTAAATGTTGGCTAGTATATCCTAATATAAAGAAATGGTAGTTGAAGGGGAAATCAATCTTGCTTACAAAAGTATTTTTAAAATTTATGTAGAGCTTCTCCAAGTCTAGGAGATAGAGCTTAACTCTTCTCTACCTGATTGTGGGCTGGACTTAGTCATGTGCTTCCAAAAAAATAGAGTATGGAAAACAAAAAGCAGTAACTTTAGGTTGGCAATACCTGTCAGACTCCATATTAACCAAGTTTTTTATGGTTAATAGCATTGGTAATAAGATATGTTGATATGATGTACACTTTGATATGATGTCAAGAGAAATGTACTTTGCCTCTGCGATACTCTTCCTCAAAGTCCATTGAGACTTCTCATTGTGAGCAAATATCAGATAAACCAAATTGAGGGAGATTCTACAAAATACCTAAGTAATAGTCTTAAAAATTGTCAAGGTAGGACATGAAAAATGGGAAGGGGACCATAAAGGGTCATGATAGTTAAGGCGGCTGGATCTCACCTGACCTACAGCTTGGTTTGAATCCTTCATCCAACGCCTTAAAAATACACACATGTATTTTCCCAAGAGGAGAATATAGGAGAAGGGATTGTAGTGTGGCCATCCCCTGGTGTGTGTGTGAGGGGTGCTTTCTCACTGACCCTCCTTCTCTCTCTGCCTTTCTTCAGTGAGAGCATGTACTTTCTTGAAAAAAAAAAAAAAGTGTGTGTGTGTGTGTGTGTGTGTGTGTGTGTATGTATGTATGTATATATAAAGAAAAACAGTGGAAGACAGAAGTCACTACTTGAAGGATACTGATGACTAAATGTCAAGTGATATTCTAGAATGGAACCTGAAAAATAGGAAAAATGTTAGTGATGAAATATAAATATAGCCAATAGGTTACCTAATAGTGTTATACCAATGTTAGTGTCTTATTTTGATAAACATAGTTGTATAAAATGCTAGCATTTTTAAAAAGATGCCAGCATTAGACGAAGTTGGATGAAGGATTTATGGGAACTCTGTATCATCTTTATTGGCAACTTTTCCATAGATACAAAATTATTCCAAAATACATTTTAGTCCATGATATTAACTATAATAATGTCTTACTATATGCTGATTTGTGAGAAAAAAATACATGCAGGTTTAAAAAAAATTATCTTATATATATTTCCATAATTATCTTTTTTCCTAAAAGAAAATAATTGCAATAGTTATTTTACTTTCTTTTCTAAATATTTGGTCCTTACATAAACCTTAGTTAATATTTAAATTTAAAATATATGATAATAGTTGAATACATCATAGTTAATCAGAAATTTCTCTTCTAGTGGAATTAAGTCTAATGGATTTTCTTAGTTTCTATTAACTCCTTGAGTTTACAAGGCTGCCACTTAGTTATCTGGTGGCATAGTGTTCTGCAAAATTTAAAGGAACTGCTACAAGTACCTAATTAATCCTTACAAAGTTGAGATAATCTGATTCATTAAAAGAACAATGTGTGCCTGGCACTGAACTAGAAATTTTTAATTACCGTTTTGTACTTTGTGGATAACTTGATCTTCAGTGGAAAAAAAAAAAAGTAACTGTCTCTAGGTGACATACCAAAAAATTTAAAGCACAGAACTATAGGAAATACATGTAGGAAATCACAGGTAAGTGACTAAGATTTTTAGTTTGTTTTTCTCATTTTGAGATGGTATCCCTGGACTATTCAATTCTTAAAACAATTTTGATAGGAACTCATTCCACACCTATCTTTCTAACCAGTAATATTATTTCATTTTAGTAGCTAATACAATGTTTTCATAACATTGAATAACTTATACCATGAAGTTAGAAAGGTTTGAAAGATTTTCTATTCTGAATTATTTCACTATTTGCTTCTACCTATTTTCATTCAACTGTTTTCATCTTTTCTAAAAATGTTCTTATTTTTAAGATTTTTCTCTTCTTTCCTTTTCTTTTTTTTTTTTTTTAGAGGTTTTTGCTATAGGGAGCATGCGCTCACCAGAAAGATGAGAGATAGACAGAGAGATAGAAAGTGAGAAATCACCCCTCAGAGGGGATGGCCATGCCGCAATCCCTTCTCCTCCATTCTCCTCTCAGGATCTTAGGCACACACGCACACACACCCAGCATGAGTTTAAGCCGTCAGGTCCAGGACTCGAACCACAGTCAACTACGTGGGAGTCCAGCAACATAGCCATTACGCTAACTGCTGGTCCCTATTTTCCTTTTTTACTAGCAGTTGCAATAATGCCTTTTTAACTTGAAAATATTCAGTGTTTAAAAGAATGCAGCAAATATATATTTTTTTAAAAAGAAGAATTCAGTGAAACCTAGATATTGGACTTAATATTGTATATTAAAATTTTTCTTTTGCAAAGATTTTGTTTTTTCATAAAATTAACAACCTGAGTGTAAACTTAACTGTATTAAAGTTTCTTCTGAGAACTTTTTCAGAGATAACCAGTCTTGCAATATTCCTGTATACTACACATTCATGTATACTTACTAAGTTAATTCACATTGAGAAGGTAATATTTCCTAGCCCAACCATATTAAATAATTTCCTGAGAAGGTTTATCATATTCTATTAGTTACACTGTTCTTCCAATCTAACAACACCATTTGTGAGAAAGGTTGAAATTTATCCTAGTTGGAAAAGGCCAGAAGATTGTCTTTAAGACCTAAGAGTAGCTCTAATATAAAAGGATTGTAGAGACTCAATTTGAATGTTATACATAAATGTTATTAAATGAAAGAAACTATTGCAGTTTTCAGGTTTGTTTTTTCTTCTTTGTTGCTTTTTTCTTTTGTTTCTTTTATTTCAGTGTATAATATTTGGCATTTAATATTTTATGCATTAAAATTGATATTTCTTCAGAGTAGTTTAAATTTAAGAGATATACATATGTATGTGTATATAAAAAGAAACTTTGGTTCAATATTTTACTGAAAGCTGGATATGCTACAGAACTATATATAGAGTTTCTCAATCTACCTTTGGCCCATCTCCATTATTAACATCTACTGGGATTTCAGCTTCTAACCAAGATGGAGTGAAAGGGACAGAATTTAGCTTACTACATGAAAGAAACATCAAAAAACTATCAAATATGGAACACGTTAGGCATTAGGCAACCAAAGGTAGTTATATGTATGTAACTGGATTTCTGAAAGAGAAAAAAGAGAGGGCACATAAAAAAAACATGAAGTTATAATTGTCAATTTTTTCAAATTCCGTAACAAACAACCACATTGCAAGAAGCTAAATGAATCCCCTAACTACAAAAGAGTCTAGGAAAAAAAACACCTCAAGGCATTTCATAAAGAAATTACTCAAAACCAGCTAGGGAAAATCTTAAAAGTAGGTATGGGGAAAAAAACAACATACTGTGTAGAGACAAGCAAAAATAAGAATGATAGTATATTTCTCATTGGAAAAACTCAAGCAGGAAGACAGTGGAGCAACATCTTTAAACTTAAAGAAAAGATTGGCATTGTAGAACTTAATACTCAATGACAATATTCAAAAAATGGATGCAAAATACATAATTCAGATATTCAAAAGCCTAAAGAATTCATTTTGAGGATACCAACTCTACAAGGAATTTTGGAGGAAATATGTCAGATGCACAAAAAGTGATGCAGTTGAAAATGAGCATCTAAAGGTACAAAGAACAACAGAAAAGATAACAATGTCAGTAAATGCTTTAATTTGAATATGTCCCACCAAAATTCATTTGCTGAACCATTGTAATGGATTAAGAGAGTGAAAACTTGGGCCAGCTGTTGTCATAGAGGTTAAGGCACTAGATTCCACCTGGCCAATTTTGTGGTTTGAGTCCTGTTGTGCCGATTGTGTGTGAGTGGATGCCCAAAATCCCAAGAGAAGAATGGAGGAAAAAGGATTGTGTCATGCTCATCCCCCCAGGGAGTGATTTCTCATTCTCTCTCTCTCTCCAGTGAGTGCATGGGCACTATGTAAAGGAAAAAGAGAAAAAAAGAGTGAAAACTTGATTCACTGATTATGTCAAAATGTGGGGCTTTGGGGAGGATATTAGGTCCTCAGAGTAGTTGAATCCTGGTGCATTTATAAGGAGAGACACATGTGGGACACAGACCATGCTTTCCTGCCCTCCACCATGTTGTGTGGCAGTCAGAAGATCCCTGACTTGGACCTCTTAAACTGTGAGTAAATAAACCTGTATTTCTGTAAGTTATTCAGCTTCAGGTGTTTTTTGTTTGTTTGTTTGTTTGTTTGTCATTAGCAACAGAGAGAGCTGGAAAAATAAATAAATATATTTTTAAAATAATTTGAATCTGTTATATGATATGACCAATAATCAAAATAATAAAATGTAATAATAAAAAAAGTACTCAACCCCAAGGCAGGCATAAAAATGAGACAAGAACAAAGAACAGATGAGACAGTACAAAGCAAATACAAGATGAATTAACTTTACCACTCATCATATTAATTATAATAGGTCCAGACATTTCATTAAAAGGCCAGCAGATAGCATTATGGTTACATTGGTGGACTCACACATAGTCAACTGAGGTTTAAGTCCTGGACATGGCAGCTTAAAACTCACACCAGGTGTGTGTGCATGTGTGCCCAAAATTCCAAGAGGAGAATGAAGGAGAAGAGATTGTGGCATTGCCATCCCCCTAGGGGGGTATTTCTCTCATTCTGTCTCTCTGTCTGTCCAGCAAGCACACACACCCTGTAGCAAAAATCTCTTAAAAATGGGGCTGGGGGCAGAGTGTATTGGTGTGGATGAAACACGAAGACCCAACTTATCTATAATTACTTTCAATGTAAAGATACGAAAGAGATGGCTTGCTAACATGATTCAAAGGAAGCTAGAGTATTAATATCAGACAAAGCAGACTTCGAAGCAAATAACATTAGTGGGAATAAAGAATATGATTTCAAAATGACAAAGGATTCTATTTACCAAAAAGATATAACAGTCTAAGTCTTTCCACCTAATAACAGATTTTTAAAATATGTAAAGGAAGAGCTGATAGAGCTAGTTGCAAGATTTAGAGAAATCCACTATTTTAATTGTAGATTTCAATAGACTCCTCTCTCAATAAGTCATACAACAAGTAGACACCATATCAGTAACAGTGCATATTGTTCAAACATTTTCAACTCACTTAACCTAATTGACATTGCTAGGACACCACATCCAACAATAGCAGAATGCACACTTCCTGTACACCTACAAAATTTACTAAGATAGGTCACATTCTGGACCATAAAAGGATCTCAATAATTTTAAAAGGATTAAATTGATAAAAGTGCTCTTTGACCACATGCACTGAAATGAGAAACCAAAAACAGGAATATTTTTTTAAATTCCCAAATATTTTTAGCAATAAATATCATTAACATACGTCTAAATATAAAGGTCACAGATTAAAGAAGAAATCAAAATACAAATTAGAGGATCAGCCTGTGGCATGGTGGTTATGGCGGTTGGATCCCACATGGCTGACTGAACAATTCAAATTTCAGGCCTGTAGCCTGAGAAACATGCTAGGCATAGATCCATGTATGCCCAAAATCCCTAAAGGAGAACAGAATGAAGAAGGGATTGTAGCGTGACCACTTCCCATGGTCTCACTTTCACTCTTTCTCTCTAGGGAGTGCACACATCCTCTGGCAATTTTTTTTTTTTAAAGAAAGAAATTAGAAAGTATTTTAGGAAAAATGGAAATGAAAACACAATAGAATGTGTGAGGTGCCAAAAAGCAATACATATGGAGAAAAGTATAGCACTTAGCATAAATATTAGAGAAGTCTCAAATCAGTTACCTCAGCTTCTACCTTTAAAAAAGAAAAAAAAAAGAAACTAACTAAACCCAAAGTAAGCTAAAGAAAATAAATAAATAAGTAACAACAATAGTGAATGAAATATGGACCGGCAGGAGGCATGGTGATTAAAGTGATTAATGAAATAATGGGCCAGCTACATGGCTAACTGTGCAGTTCAATTTCTGGGCACAGCAGCTTGAAAACAGGCAAGGCACATTTGTTTGCATGTCCAAAATCCCAAGAGGATAATGGAAGAGAAGATATTATAGCATGGCCATCCCTCCTCTAGAAGGTGGTTTCACACTTTGTCCCTCTCCAGCTCTCTCTGGTGAGTACATGCACCCTATAACAAATTTATTTTTAAAATGCAAATGAAAGCAAAAACAACATCAGTAGAGAAAGCCAGAAGGAAATAAAACCTAATTTACTGAAGATTAATAAAATTTAATTTAAAAAAACTTAATGGAAAAAGAGGGTTAACAATATCGGTTATTAAAGCACTTACATATTTGTGGATTCTACAGCTATTTAAAAGGCATGAAAGGAATATTATGAGAAATTTTATGTCTATAAATTCAGTATTTTAGATAAAATAGAAAGAAATCCTTGAAAAATGCAAATAAAAACCTCACTAAAGAAATAATTTGTATAAATATATGAATGGATAAATATATGTATATGTATACCTATACATACATATAAACATTCATGTGCACACATGCACACACACACATGAAATTGAATCTGTACCAATAAACTTCTAATAAAAGAAACCCCAGAACCAGATGTCTTCACTGATGAATTCTATAAATCATTTAAAAAGAAATAGGATCAATTATACACAAACTTTTGCAGAAAATTGAAGAGTGGGGAATACATCCCAACTCAGCCCATGAGAATAGCATTATTGTCCTATCAAAACTAGGAAAAGATATTTCAATAATGTATAGACCAATATTCTTAATAAATCTATACACAAAAATTTACACCCCCCCCAAATTAGCAAATTGATTGCAACATACAAAAAGGATAATACTTGATGAACAAGTAGGGTTTATCTAAGAAGCGCAAAGTTGGTTAAACATTTATACGTCAATCATATAATTCACATATTAAAATGTAAAATGGAAAATTATGTGAGAAACACAGAAAAGGAAACACAAACAGGGACAATTTAGCAATGTTATTTTCACCATTTCCATTCAGTTTTACAGTGGAAGTTCTGATGGTATAATCCAGGACAATAAATAAATAAAAGGCATTTACATTGGAAAGGAAGAAAAACTGTCTTCATTTGCAGATAATGTGATTATCGGTATAGAAAATTCAATGGAACCTACAAAACTATTAGAACTGACAAGTGAGTTCATTGAATTTATAGAATATAAAATCAATATAAAAAATCAATTGTAAAATATTCTGTTTCTATGTAGTAACAAATAATGAGAACTGGAAAACGTAAAAACTGCAATTATAGTAGCATGAAAAAATATGATATAGTTGGGATACATTTGGCAAAAGATGTGTGAAAACCAAAATATTGCTTCAACAACTTAAAAGACATTTATATAAATGTTGAGATATACATGTTTAATGATTGCAAGACTCAATATTGTTAAGAAGTCCATTCACCCCATACTGATTGATAGACTCAATGCAATCCCAATCAAAATCCCAATGGACTTACATATATATATATATATATATATACATAAAAGAAATATATACATATGTGTGTGTGTGTGTATGTGTGTGTATATATATATATACATATATAGTCCTTGGGAAAGCCATGGCATATTTTTCTATGTAAAAAATACATCACAGCTTTTCCTGACACACACACACACACACACATATATATGTGCAAAGGACTTGTAATAGCTAAACTAAATTTTAAGAAGTAGAATAAATGTGGAGGACTAATGCTGCCTGATCTCAGTACTTATTTTAAAGTTACAGCATAGTATAAAATGTGGCACTGAAGCAAAGATAGACACAGAATAATGGAACAGAATGTGGCCAATTTATTGATCTTGTTAGATTGTGTAAACAGCTCGTTGCCCAGTAGAGCTGTTCAGGATACAGTGCCTGCATACAAGCTATAGCACACACGGTGGTGTTTGATTCATTATGTGGGTAACCGGGGATGCTTTTTAGTGAACAATGGGAATCAAGTGAGAATGGTATAATAACTATATCATAAGTTCTTGTAAAGACAAAGTAAGAATCTGTCACATAGTAAATGTTCAATAAGTATTAGCTATTTTTAAAATCATACATTAATTTGACAAATTTGGCTCTCAAAGTCAAGAGAAAAATGGATCTACTTCTCCTTTCTGGGTCACATCAGTTATGGAGAAAATTAAGGACATACGTTGTTATAATAACAGATATTTCATCCTATATCAGATTTTTTTAAAAATTGAAATTAGCATTATATCAACTTTCTTTTCTTCCTCTGACTCCTAAATCATAAGAAAAATAAAATGGGTGAGATTCCCAGATACCTCACCCAGTTGCAATCACTGATGTTCTCAACTCTATAGATGGAAATTTCCTGATTCTCAAAATCACTGATGACTAGGATAATATGCAGAGTAAAGGACATGAGATAGCTGTACTAGTATGAACTTATTTTTGAATATAAATATTGTTATTGATATATATCATCAGTATGGATTATTTATAAAACAGGACATAATCTTCATTACTCTATAAAAATATAACCATTAGAAAAATATATTTATAAAAAGAATATTCATACTTATGTATACACTATTTTATTGTCTTCAATCTTCTTTTTCCAAACATTAGCCTTTCACTGTAGCAATAAGAAAATAGGACAGAGACAAAAACAAACATCCTTGCAAAAGCTTCATGTAATCACAATAACATCTGGTCAATTAAAAACAAAAGAGTCAGACAAGCAAATTTGGTAACGTAATCAGTTAGTGAATCAGATTTTGACAAATTGTGATCCCTGTCCTTGGGTTCATTAAGATTCTTTTGTATCACCTTTATAAAAACTTTTTTTTGCCTTTTACTTAGATTACTTTGAAGTGAGATTTTATTACTTTTTTTTTTTTGAGAGGTTTTTGCTCTAGGGCATGCGCGCTTGCCAGAAAGAGAAAGACAAAGAGACAGAAAGCGAGAAATGGCCACGCTGCAATCCCTTCTCCATTCTCCTCTCAGGATCTTGGGCACGTACACACACACACACCCAGTGTGAGCCTAAGCTCCCGGGTCTGGGGTTCGAAACTTGGTCGACTATATGGGAGTCCAGCGACATAGCCATTATACCAACTGCTGGTCCCATATTTTATTACTATTAAAAAACAAACAAACAAACAAAAACTTGACTTTTTCTATACAAACTCTTCCATCTGTCTCCTTTCCATATGTATAAAATAAAAACATGTTTCACATCTTCCCTTTCACTGTAAAGCTTTTTAAGTGAGCTTCTATTATTCCATTACCTCACTTTCCAACCATTCCCAATGATACCCACTTGTACTATGTGGATATTTTAAAAGTTCTGTGGTAAAGTAAAAGTTCTTTTTGAAATTTATTTTGGTACAAAAATATTTTTGAAATCTATGCATAGCCTTGTCCTAATATGCATTTCCCACTAACTTTTTGAAGACCTTTTCCTTTTTCTTTTCTTTCTTTTTTCTTTTCTTTTTAGTTTGCTGTAGGGCATGTGTGTTTGCTGGAGAGAGAGAGAGAGAGAGAGATTGTCCCACTCCCAGGAGGAATGAGTACATCACAATCTCTTCCCCTTCATTCTCCTTTTGGGATTATGGGCATGCACACAAACACACACACACACACACACACACACACACACACACTCCCACCCCTAGTGTGTTTTTCAACCTACTGGGTCTAGGACTCAAACCATGCAGTCAGCCATGTAGGACTGAGCCACCCTAACCACCATAACACCTCGCTGACCCAAGACCTCTTTCATACGCATCACCAAATATGGTTACACACAGTTTCCAGTGAGTTCCACATCAATAAATGCAGCATCAGAACTCCATATTTTACTTATTCTGATTCTTCAGCAGCATTTGACAATGTTTGCCCTTAATCTGGAAACTCTTCTCTTGGTTTCTCAAATAAAAAATTACCTGAATTTCGCAGTGTCTTTTTTTTTTTGATAAGTCTTCTCTAACTTTCTTTTCTGATTCCAAAATGTCAGAGATCTTCTGTAATGTCTTCCCTATTTATTTTTTCTCTACTTTTTTTATTGTTTTGATCTGACTTTCATTTTTTTCAAAAATGGTGTACTACCTAACCAGTTTCTCTAAAGATCAAAATGAGATTCATTAAATCATCTTTGCTTCTTTTACTTCATTACTCATACACAATTCTATCTCCAAATTGCTTTTAGGTTTATCTTCTTTTCCTTACTTTTGCTGCCAACCCCCCTAATCTGATTCCTAGCAACATTGTCCTACTAGGAATATTGTAGTGATGGTCAAGTGGACTCCTGTGTTCTAATTGACCCTTTTGTTAATTTATTTTGTACTTTCCATTTTTTTCTTAATTAATTCATTTACTTATTTAATATTTTGAAACAGGGCATGTAGGTTTACTGTAGAGAAACAGAAAAGAATATAGATAGAAAAAGTGAGAAAGTGCCCCCAAAGAGAATGACCGTGACCACAATGCAATCCCTTCTCTTCTATTCTCCCCTCAGAATTCTGGGCATACATGGACACATGCCTGTCATGTTTCTTAAGCCCTCAGTCAGAGACTCTAACCACATAGCTGGCCATATGGGATTCATTTGCCCCAACTACTGTAGCATCTGACTGGCCCCAGTTAGATTGTTATAAAATTGTTTAAAGTAAAAGCAAGAAAAAAAAATTTATTTCTTAAGAACATTTAATACCTTTCCATTTCTCTTAGAAAAAGTTCAAAATTTTAAATAGCTTAAGAAGAAATGGCTTCTCACGATGTGGATGGTGTGGATGGTTCCCAACTATATCTTTAACCTTATCTTTTACATACACCATGTTCATTCATATTTATTTTCTTTTAACTTTAGAACATACTGTTAGCCCTCCGACCTAAAATGCCTCAAATATACTGACTCTACCCTAACTCTGGAACTCTAAATCATTCCTTCTTTCCTCCAAATTCATATGCACCCATCTTTCAGGTCTCAAATAAAATGTTGATCCCTGCCAAACACCAACATCATGCATATATTCCTTTTATTAATATCTATTATACATACATTCTCTCTCTCTCTCTCTATATATATATATATATTCTTTTTCTTCTATTTTCTGTGCTCTACAGCAAACTCCATGAAGGCAGAAGTCACATCTAATTTATTGCTATCTCACCTGGGTTGATAATAAATGCTAAAAAATATTAAATGAATGCTAAAAAATATGAAATGAATTAAATAGTCAATGACTGAATGTTCTCCAGCCTCTACTGTGTGATTATTACAACCTTTTCCTTGAGAGTAAGCAAAACCTTTCCCTAAGTTTGAGTCAATTCTTTGTATTAATAGACTGGATTTTGGACAATCCACTCTAGATACACTTGCCCCAAAGTATCTTACCTGGTAACTTTTCATCTTTCCCTTTCTTACTATGTTTTTTTCTAAAGCTGCCCTTTATCTATGCTTATTTGGAATCCTTAATAAAAGGTGAAAAATATTAATTGGTCTCCAAAAGACCACAGCTAAATGATTATCTTTTTTTTTTTCCTTGGAGCAAAAAACCCACATATCTTTCTTTGACCAACTGGAAGGCTTATACTATCAGATTTGTTCATTTGCTAAACTGTTTTCCCTGAAATGATGAGAAAAAGAACACATAGCTATTAATGGGGCCTGTGAGTTTAACCCAGATCAAAGGGCATTCTCAAATGCTTTCAGGATAATATGTAAGAAAACTTGTCATCTGAAAGGATAACACTGAAAACTAACTTTCCCTTCCTCACAATTTTGTAGAACTAGACCAAATGCCTTTAAAATTGATTTGTACTTTTAGAGTAATCCTTTTAATCTAGGATAACAGTGGTGCCAGAGTATTGGACCTGTGTGCCAACTCTCTCTGATATCCGGGCTTCTGTGAGACTGGCCAACTGAAGGCAGAATAAATGAAATTAACTCCAGACAAGTAAATGGTGCCAAGTGCCAGGACAGACTGGAAGAAACCCAAATACAGGCTTGAAACTTTATCCTAAAATCAAGGTAGCATCAGCAAAATGACTGGTAAATTTTACTTGAAAAAGAGAATGAAAGAAGGCATTTAAGTAAATGTGATGTGCTTAATAGTTGCACTGAAAGCGTAATAGTACAAGCGAAAAGGTACCTCGACTGACATAACCCATATTCTGTTCATTTCATGGTGCTCCTCCCCTTCTCCACATAGTTTGTGTATGAAATGGGGATGTGGGTCAGCTCTGTGGCCTGGTGATGAAAGCAGGCAAGTCATAGATGGATGACCATGCTGTTTGAATCCCAGACTCTGCAGCTTGAGAAACACATGGAGGCAGGTATGCCTGCATGCACAAAATCCTGAAAGGGGGTGAGGATTGTGGCTTCACCATTCCCTATTAGAGGTGCTTTTCCTTATTCCCCTCACTATATTGCTCTGTCTCTCTCGAGCTTATGTTTATACCCTCTAGCAAAGAGAAGAAAAGAGCAAGGTGCGAGAAGAGATAGGGCATGCGCCTTACAACTGTAAGTTTAATTAAAAATATGCACCTATTTTTTCTTAGTGGTTCATAAAATGCTGAACCTTATATCAATAGCTTCTTATTAATATTATAGATTAATTATACACAGTATTTCCTAGTAATATATACTGATAGCATGTGTTCATTGCCCCACACTTTCAATTCATGGTAAAATCAACCACGTTTTATTTATGTTTGCCAGAATTTCCCCATAATGTAGCCTGAGAAAGAGATGAGAAAGCCTTGTAAAATATTCATGCAATAGACATATTTAATGGAGAAGCACAACTTGTCAAAACCTCCACAGAAAGCAACAACTCAAAAAAGGATAATAGTCTCTGGAGGGTCCATTATTACCATGGTATGGATTAATAAAGATCCTGTTTCTAGAGAAATAAGAGAGAGAGAGAGAGTGATTTGTGGGACTGTAGAGAGGCAGAATGAGACAGAAAGTTAGAAAAAAAGACAAAGAAAAAAAGAAGCACTGTGATATGCAGATATGTAAAAGCATAAATGTAATTTTCTATTTTAAAAAGCCAGGAATATCTATGAAGTTAGGAAAAAGAATTTCAAGGTTTTTTTTTTCCCTAACTGAAGACTTTCTTTTTTAAAGTTTACATTGAGTGATAACATAATTAGTTGAGTCGAAAAATGCCAAATGAAAATGAAAACGTTAACACATGCTGAATATGAATGTCTTCAGGAAATTCATATGGATCCTTTTTCCTTGTCACGCAGTTTATGTTAATGAATTGTACCTAAAGAAAGGACTATCAAATTGGTGGTATCAAAAATAGTAAAATTATGTGCAGTGGTGCTCAAGAATTTCAGAGGAAGAAGAACTTATGTTAAAAAAATAAATAAAAATAAAGAATTCTTTAAATGGACAGAAACCACAAAACTAACCATAGAGAAACCTCTACATTGCCTCCCCACAAAAGTTCCTTACAAGGGAATATACATATTCTCATTTCTTTTTCTCTATCAGTGGGATAATACCACATAAGAAGTTGTAAAATCCCTTATCTGAATAGAAATTTTAAATATCAAATCTGTTAGCATCAATAAAGTAATTAAATATCAGCATTATATTTTATAGTTTGATTTTTATTATAACAAAAGACAGTATAAATGTTAAAAATTATTTAATATGTTTGCTTGATTTTTATTAGAAATAAGCAAAGTTATTCATAAATTCTGCTTTATTGAGACATTAATTTAAAAAAATTTTTTTTTTCGCTATAGGGCATATATGCTCACCAAAGAGAGAGAGAGACAGTACGAAGGAAAGTGAAAAATCATCCCCTGGGGGGATAGCCATGCTGCAATCCCTTTTCCTCTATTCTCCTGGAACCCTAGGCATACAAACACATGTGCTCAGCATGATTTTCAAGCCATCAGGCTCAGGACTCAAACCAGGGTTGACCATATGGGAGTCCAGCACCTTAACCACCATACCACCTGCTGGTCCCAATTAATTCATTTTTAAAAACATTGAACGTTTTTAAAATTCATAATAGAGAGCACATGTGTACACATGAGAGAGAATCACCCTCCACTCTTGTCATTCTCTGCTCCCCCTTCCTTGGCCCACCAGTTCATTGATCTTGGGCATACACACCCACATCTGGCATGTTTTCAGACTGTCATGGGGATCCACACCCACGGTCTGCCTTGTGGCCTCCAGCATGGCAGTTCAGTTTGTTACCAACTGCACCACCAGGGTGGGCCTGAAAATCTAATTTTAATGACAATTAAGAACCAAAAATCTTAGCTAATTCAGAATAGAATCCTTTTTATTCTTTCTTTTTTTGGAGAGGTTTTTGCTATAGGGCGCATGCGCTCACCAGAAAGACAGAGAAACAGACAGAAAGTGAGAAATCACCCCCCAGGGGGTTGGCCACGCTGCAATCTCTTCTCCATTCTCCTCTTGGGATCTTGGGCATGCATGCACATGCACCCGTTGTGAGTTTAAGCCATTGGGTCCGGGACTTGAACTGCGGTTGACTACATGGGTATCCAGCGACATAGCCATTACGCTAATTGCTGGTCCCCAGAATGGAATTCTTATGGCATCATTTTCAACTCTCAAGAGTAATATAATTGGACCAAGTTTATCTTTGGTCAATTTTTGGAACTGTTACTTGTCAGCTCTGGAAATCAACCTTGCCTGCTTGCTCGCTCTTTCTTTCTTTCTCTCTTTCTCTCATTCTCTCGTTTTCTCTCTCTCTCTCTCTCTCTCTCTCTCTCCCCCTCCCTCCCTCCCTCCCTTCCTCCTTCCTTCCTTCCCTTCTTTTCTTTTTTTCTACGGTTTTCTACAGGGAGCATATGCTTACTGGAGAAAGACAGAGAAAGAGAGAGGGAAAGTGAGAAAGCAGTCCCCTGGTCCCCATGCAGAATGGCCACACAGCAATCCATTCTCCAGTTCTCCCCCCATTCGGAATTTTGGACGTGCATGCACACACACCCTGAGTGTTTTTCAAGCCACTGGGTCTGACACTGAAACTGCATAGTGGCCTACCTATGTGGGATCCAGCCTCCTCACCACACATGAGCAGCTAGCTCCCCATCTAGTGTACAACACTACCTCTACATTAGCACCCTGAATTCGTTGAGTTAGCGTATAACCACACCTATTCCTTAAGCTGTTACTTTACCATTTTTGAAGGATAATTTCCTGGCCAGTATTGTATGATATAGGCCAATGATTGGACTTTGCTCCCTCTTCCT
>NW_006200383.1:220477-241200 GCF_000334495.1 Tupaia belangeri chinensis
AATGTGTAACACAGCCCCAATTTGGCAAATTCTGCTTTTGACAATTGAAAACATAAACATAACAGATAGGATAATGATACACGCAAATCAACTAAATTGATTTGAGCTTGCAATGTGGATGCATCATTTACTTTTGCGGACAGGTATCCTTAATCAGACAGTGTAAGAGTTATCTCTGGCTCCCAGAGAACTTTTTCTTAGAGCACTGAATCTCAAATACACTTTAGCACTACATTCATTTTAATAATCACTGATGATGCTTGGATTTAAAGAGCACTAACATTTCATTGTAATTTTCCCTGTAATTTAAAAGAGATTTGTGATTTTTACTTTTGAAAGGAGGAAAGAAATAGATCAGAACCGTCACAAATCTTTCATACCCTGATACCCTGCCCCCTCGCCAATCCACAGATCTTTTATTAAATTCTACTATGTAGGAAATGTGAATAGTCATTGAAACTGTTTGACTGCCAGAATTTGAAAGCTGATACATTGAAAAATGTTCCCAGTGTATGTTAAATGAACACCAAACTCCCTGGCAATGAAAGGACTAATATGAGACTATGACACAGTTAGATTTAGAAACAGGATTAAAAATAGTGCCTAGGTTTTCATTTCAAGGTCATTCACAGACATTCTCAAAGTCCTGTGGGTTTTTTTTTTTTTTCTTTTTTAATCTCAGTTGGATTCCATTTCATGCATGGAGTAGTCTTTTATCTGTTCAGCCTATTAAGACTTTTTTTTTTTTTTTTTTGGAGAGATTTTCACTGTAGGGCGCGTGCGCTCGCCAGACAGACAGAGAGAGACATAGAGACAGAAAGCGAGAAATCACCCCCCAGGGGGGATGGTCACGCCGCAATCCCTTCTCCATTCTCCTCTCGGGATCTTGGGCACACACGCACATGCGCCCGGCGTGAGTTTTAAGCCACCGGGTCCGGGACACGAACCGTGGTCGACTACATGGGAGTCCAGCGACATAGCCATTACGCTAACTGCTGGTTCCCAGCCTATTAAGACTTTTAAAGAAGGAAAGAAAGCTAATTTTGAAAAAGGAAACTATATTTAGTAAGCATCTACTATATTCTTGAGGTTGTGCTAGATGCTTTCCTTTGTATCTAATAACAAAAACAAAAATAATAATAACTGATTTTTCAGACACTTTCTTTGGGAAAGACAGTGGGCCAAATACTTTTCAACCCTAGTTATACTTTTTCTTACCAAAAGCTTGTGAATTTTACTAACAAAGAAATTAACATTTACAGAGGTTAAGTAACTTGTAGAAAGTGGCTGTCACTTGTACTAAATGGCAGAGTGAGATTCAAATCTGTTTCTTTGTCTATGAAGTCCATATTCTCAAAAGATGTCAGTACAGAAGTTTTGAATGTCTAAATCTTTTCATCCATGAAATGCTGTTAATAATAATGTTTATGCCAATGGATTGTTGTGAGAACAAAGTTAGTGAATACAGATAAAATTATTATAATAGTAATGCCTAATACATGGTAAGCATCCAAGAAACATTAGCTATTATTTTATTTAATGATCAAAAATAATAATTAGATTGCTGCTGTCCAAAGGTAGTGATCTTTTCTTTATATTTGTTTCTTACTTTACTACTAGAAAGCACACACACACACACACAAATCAATATAAAGATATTTTCCTTTCTTTCTGACTCCAAATCTTTCAAACACTTTAAGTAGCAGTGTGGCCCAGCAGTGTGGGCATCACTGGGGAATGATAATGCAGTCCCCCACAAGACTGAAGCCACAGGGTTGACCACAGGTTCAGATCCCTGAGTTGGCCTGAAAGCACTGTACCAGATGGGAGCATGGGTGCCCAAGATCCTGACAAACTGGAAAATGGGAGCTCAGGAATCATGGCAAGATAAGACCCTCTTGAAGGTGTTTCTCTCTCTTTCTCTCTCTCTCTCATGTGCATATACACATTCTCTATCATAAAAAAAAAAATTAAAGCGTTAAAAAAAGCAGAATGAAATAGGTATTCAAAACACTATTGAGAACCAGCAATTAGCGTAATGACTATGTCACTGGACTCCCACGTAGTCGACCGCAGTTCACGTCCCAGACCCGGTGGCTTAGAACTCACACCGGGCACGTGTGTGTGCATGCCCAAGATCCTGAGAGGAGAATAGAGGAGAAGGGATTGCGGCGTGGCCATCCCCTCCGGGGGGGGGGCGATTTCTCGCTTTCTGTCTCTCTGTCTCTCTCTGTCTGTCTGGCGAGCACACGCGCCCTATAGTGAAAAACCTCTCAAAAAAAAAAAAAAAACCCACTATTTAATTCTTTATTTCTGGATCTATATCCTATTATGTAAAACTACCATGTTATAGGTAAGGACATAGCAAAAGCAACATCTACCAAATCTTTTACTATTTTATTGTCAAAATTATTTCATTTTCTAAATGTTCATCATCCTAGAGAAAATGGGAGGTTAAATATAAGAACTCTGTGGTTAGTTTCTCCCCCTATTCAGATAACATTCAAAAGTTCAGACACCACTGTATTTTTTTTTAATTATCTTTCCACTTGTTTTTTCTTTCATATACACAATGGGCTGAGAAAAGTGTTCCAGTATTCAGTCTGTTTCTTAATTTATTAGCCTCACATTAACTATTAGCAGCCAGGCAAATGACATTTTGGCTGGACATCTGTCATTAAAATGGCTGAGTATTCAGCAGAGCCTTGATGAAACATCTTTTAAGGCTGAGGTCATTCTCAGTTGAAGACAGCGATAACAGCATGTACTTGTTATTCCCTTCTGAAGAACTTTGATTCCCGGTGGGGCAGACTGCTTGCCAATAGCTAACTATTTTTGCTAGCGTGTTTTTGTGACTGACATGACTCAATTTCTCTTACATTAAGTTTACAATTAGTTTTAGCTTTTGTAGTGCACAGAAATGTTAGCAAGGCATTCCAGCAGGAGCTGGCTCTTCAGTAGCTTTCTTTTTCTTTGCTAGGCCAGGAAACGTGATCTATTAATATTACTTTCAAAAAGGTCAACAGTAACCCTAAGTGAGTTATTAAATCAATAATAGTTGCCTTTAAAACAGTGAGGTTGATACTCTAAGTACAGTGTAGAAATCATTAACACTGTTCACAAAGTATTTCTGATCTCTAGCAAACTCCCAAAATTTTCTTTACTGTTTTCTTTTATTCCTGGTTTACTTCGGGCAGTTCATGTTCTAACCCATGGGGTCATGAACAAAGTAACGTGGGTCATTCCTGGGCCAAAATATTTAATTATCAGAGTTAGACCTCATGCACTATCTTTTCTGCTGCCACAGTGATTAGCAGCATTCCAGATTGTAGCTGCACCATCTAGCAGCCTGGTCTCAGAAAGACAGAGAAGAGGGCCGCTTTTCAGTCTGGTCCTTAAGGCAGCTGGATCTCACATGTTTGACCATGTAGTTTGAAACCCAGACCTCACAACTTAAGAAACATGCCAAGAATGCATGTGGACATGCCCAAAATACCAAAAGGAGGAAGAGATGGAGGAGAACGGATTGTGGTGGGACCAGTCCTCATGGAGGGATGCTTTGTCCTCTCCCTCTGTCTCTCTCTAGCAAGTGCACACACCCTCTGCCAATAGCAGCAAAAGAGAAAATAAATCGAAAAACCCTTAGCTGATTTGCAGTAGGCTTTATTGCATGAGCAAAAAATAACCATTGGTGTTAACTGCTGTTGCCACATCATAATCAACTGTACCCTCACTAATGTATACAATAGGAATTACACATGAAAATCATTGACTATTCACAGAGCAAACTGAAAGAGGGAAAACATGTAATTTTTTAAAATTATAAGTAAGATCTTTAATTACGTACTCATTCTCATTGTCAATATGCTGTCAATTTCCTTTCACAAAACTTAGATCATAAAATTGGACTCGTGATTTATGAACTCAATATCTGAGTAGTTATTATGAAGCAAGCACTCATAATGAATGTTTGCAATATCTTAAACTTTATTTTAAATATACATGTGATTTTAACTAATATTGTTTCTTTACCCAGAGTGAAAGACCATGGTGAATTATCTCATAAATCTATTATAACTTATATTCACTCAAAATGATATTTAGATCACTCATTTTTCATGATAGCCTATTTTGTGAAACAAATATATCAGATTTTCATAATGAAAAATTGAAACATAATAAAAAAAATATTATTTATCTGTGTAATACTCTATCCCTGACAGAGGCACCGACTTATGGCTGTTCTTGCTTTGTTCAGAAATGGACTTCCCCCAAATTTCTTTATTTTCAGTAATAGCTCATTCTGTGCTATCACCCAGCATATTCAAACATACATGAGTTGTTTTGTACTTTTACAATAGCCTATCTCCTGAGAATAATGAGTCACCTGTATTTGGAACTTATTAAGAAAAGAAATACTTCAACAATGTTTCTTGGGACCAGCAGATGGCCAATGTTTATGTTGCTGGACTCCCACATAGTTGACCATGGTTTGAAAAGTCTAGACCTGGCAGCTTAAAACCCACTCCGGGAAGCAACTGTACATACCAGAGATAATGTGGGAGAAGGGAAGAAGTTGGCAGAGGGCGAGAGATAGGGAATCAAAGGGAGAAAAATAAAGCAAAATATATAAGAAACAAGAAATAAAAAATTATTTATTGATGATAACCTGTATGATAATACTTTTGATTGAGCCAATATACAATGTATACTGGATGGAAAATCTCATTTTGTATACTGTACTGATGTACAGTGCATGACTGTAAATAAATAAATAGGTAAATAAGTAAATAAATAAGACAACAACAACAAAAAACTCACTTCAGGCACATGTGCATTTATGCCCAAGATCCCAAGAGGAGAATGTAAGAAACAGGATTGTGGTATGGTCAATTTCCTGGAAGGATAATTTCTCTTTTTCTGTCTCTCTCTCTCTGGCAAGTGCACATGCCCTATAGTAAAAATGTCTCAAAAAATGTTTCTTAATTTCATCTTCTAAGTGGTGGTGAAGTCTCAGTTGAACCTATTAATACCTAATGTGTGTATATATATATATTTTTTTTTTTTTTGAGAGTGAGATTTTTGCTATAGGGTGCATTTGTTCACCAGAAGACAGAGAGAGATGGACACAAAGCAAGAAAGCTCCTCCCAGGGGAGATGACCATGCCACAATTGCTTCTTCTCCATTTTCATTTCAGGATTTTGGGTACGTATGCACACACACCTAGCATGAGTTTTAAGCTGCCAGGCCTGGGACTCAAACCATGGTCGACTATATGCGAGTCCAGCAACATAACCATTACACCAACTGCTGGCCCCAATATTGCTTATATTTTAATGTATTGTAAACATATTTTCTCTTTGTTTTTGGCTATTCAGGCCTAAAGATATGAATACTTTTAACATCCAATTACAGTGAAACTTGGGCTGTTACAATGTATAGCATAGACCGGATGGCTTCAACAACAAACATTTATTTTTTTATAGTTCCAGAGTTTGGGAAGTCCGAGATCAAATGCAGGCTGATTCAGTTTCTGGTGAGGGCTTTCTCCTGTTTTGTTTTGTGTTGCCAGAGGATATGTGCACTTGCGAGACAGAGAGAGAGAAGAAGAGAGAGAACCCCTCCCCCATGGGGAATGATCATACCACAATTCCATCTCCTCTATCTCTCTTCGCCTTTGGGTTTTTGGTGCACAAACATATACTCAAGGTGTTTCTCAAGCCATTAGACCTGGGGCTTGAATTGCATGGTTGGAAGGACCCTTTTTCCTTGTTTGAAGACTGGTAACTTGCTATATCTTCACATGGTAGAGAAAGATCATTTCTCTGTGTCTCTTTTTGTAAGGGCACTGTTAATATCAAAAGAGCTCCACCCTTAGGATCTAATCACCTTCCAAACCTCACCTCCTAATACCATTAAATGAGGAATATGATTTCAACATGTCGACTATATGCGAGTCCAGCAACATAACCATTACACCAACTGCTGGCCCCAATATTGCTTATATTTTAATGTATTGTAAACATATTTTCTCTTTGTTTTTGGCTATTCAGGCCTAAAGATATGAATACTTTTAACATCCAATTACAGTGAAACTTGGGCTGTTACAATGTATAGCATAGACCGGATGGCTTCAACAACAAACATTTATTTTTTTATAGTTCCAGAGTTTGGGAAGTCCGAGATCAAATGCAGGCTGATTCAGTTTCTGGTGAGGGCTTTCTCCTGTTTTGTTTTGTGTTGCCAGAGGATATGTGCACTTGCGAGACAGAGAGAGAGAAGAAGAGAGAGAACCCCTCCCCCATGGGGAATGATCATACCACAATTCCATCTCCTCTATCTCTCTTCGCCTTTGGGTTTTTGGTGCACAAACATATACTCAAGGTGTTTCTCAAGCCATTAGACCTGGGGCTTGAATTGCATGGTTGGAAGGACCCTTTTTCCTTGTTTGAAGACTGGTAACTTGCTATATCTTCACATGGTAGAGAAAGATCATTTCTCTGTGTCTCTTTTTGTAAGGGCACTGTTAATATCAAAAGAGCTCCACCCTTAGGATCTAATCACCTTCCAAACCTCACCTCCTAATACCATTAAATGAGGAATATGATTTCAACATGTGCATTTGTGCAAGACACAAAAATTCATTCCAAAACATATGGTATCACCCTCCACCCCAATCCTTTTCATTATCATTTCAGGGTCTTCCCAATTGTGCTTTCACACATTCAAAAAGTAAACAATGACCAAGTTTAAGAAACTATGGCTTAAAATGATACATGATTATATCATGTTCAGAAAATAACCTAAAATTGTTCATTCTAACAGGAATTATGATGACTAGTTTTACAGTTTTATAAGGTATTGATTTAGGCAGTATTTTCATAATCATCCAAACTAATGTACTCAGAAAATATTTCTAAAGTATGCAATTATTATTTTTCACCTATGCTATAATGTGATTTTTTTTGTCATCAAAATGGTATAAAATAAAATGTCCTGTGTTAATGTGCTTCAAAAAATAATGTAACTCTGATTAAGGCACACAGTATGAAACTAACCAGCTTTTTTGGTTAAGAAATGAGATCAATATACCTTGGAAGACTCAATTTAAGTTATGTGAAATTAATTTATTGAACTACTAAAATCTGAAATAAGTTATCAAAATTTGGTTCTTTTACAGAAGGGTAGACAGTGACTTCCTTACGATATTTGTATGACTTTGATTAAAATTCTTCTGTTACGCTGTACAGATGTAAGCACAACAATTTTGTTTTAAATGATAGCACTTGATTCTTGTCCAGAAGATGGGATGCAGATTTCAAAAGATAGTACACATCTGTGCATTAATATAAGTTCTTAAAACTCTACACCACAAGGTCAGATGAAAATAACAATGACTATCTGCTGTTCATTGTTGTGTGACAAAACAGATTGGCCATATCTAATATTGCTACAATTTGTTCCGAACAAATTAAAAAGCATATGTTAACTGCAACACAAAAGCTATGTTTAAATATTGACTCACTTCTACTTTCACCTGCTGCTTTAGAAAAAACACATCACCCACATCTATTATTTTTGAGGGTACTAAAATAGCCTATGTGCTTAAGAAATCATACATAATATATATTCAGTTATCAGCTACCTAGGATTTTAGAACTTGAAGCAACATAGACAGTCTACAATTATAGAGAATTCAAACTTAGTCATATGTTTTCAGTAGATCAAAGTTAAAGTTTATTATATTTTATTTATTTATTTTTTGTTGTCAGAAGATACTGTACTTGCCAGAGAAAGAGAATAAGAGAAGGAAGAAGAAAGCACTCCTTAATGGGGCATGGTTATACAGATACTCCTTCTCCATTTCTCCTTCCTGTTGAGATTTTGGTCAAGAACATACACGTGCCTGGTGTGTTTCTCAAGCCTCTAGGGCTGGGATTGGAACCAGTGTTGGCCATGGGGGATCCAGCTCCCTTAACAAGTAGGCTATGGGGCTGTCCCAAATTTTATTTATATTTTATATAGCATATGACTAAATGTAGCAACTCAGAAAGAACAAGTAGATCAGTCATGTATTACAACATTGCCATGGATAATCTACAAAAATAGACAATCTATATATCAATAGTTATACATGATAACTTTAATGCACCTATTTCAAACAGTTTTGAGGCAACTTATAATCAAAACATAGGGAATTCAAAACCATCAGCCCAAAATTAAGAGATAGGAGTCATATTGTAAGGATGGGAAAATTAACCAAAAAACAAACAAACAAGCAAACCCTCTGTTAACTAATTTCCAATTAATTTCTTACCTAAAGAATAAGACTGTAATATTGATCAAAAGATTGGCAAGTAGAAGAATATTTATGTTTTAAGTTAAAAGAATAAGCTCTATGTTTATATACCTATAATGTCAAATTTCATATTTTTAAGAAATTTCAGTTAACTAACCAATTAGATCCTAACTGTGTAAGAATGTGAGACTGTCCATTGATTTAAGAAATGGTGAGGGAGGGGCCCGCAAGTGGCATGGTGGTTAGGGTGCAGGACTCCCACATGGCCCATGGTAGTTGGAGTCCAGACTTGGCAGCTTGAAAATAATGTTAGGCACATGTATGTGCATGCCCAAAATCCTAGGAAGAGAATGGAGGAGAAGGAATTGTGGCATGGCCATTTCCCCTGGCAGGGGGGTGGGGGGGTGACTTCCCACTTTATCTGTCACTGTTTTCTCTCTGCCTCTCTGGTGAGCACATGTGCCCTATGGCAAAAACCTTAAAAAAGAAGAGAAGAAGGAAGAAAGGGAGGGAGGAAGGGAGGAAGGGAGGGAGGAAGGGAGGAAGGGAGGAAGGGAGGAAGGAAGGAAGGAAGGAAGGAAGGAAGGAAGGAAGGAAGGAAGGAAGGAAGGAAATGATGATGAGATCTGTATGGTGAAGCAGTGATAATATAATGCTCTGTGAGGCTGACTCACATGGGAAGGTTCTGGGTCAGGTCTGAGGCCTAGCTGAACACACCAGGTGTGCATGTCACAATGATCCAGAGCAGGCTGAAACTAGGGGTAGATTTCAGCAGTAAGACCTTACATGGAGAACTTGTTTCTCTGTTACTTTGTCTCTGCTTCTCTCTTCTTCTCATTTACTCCTCTTTTTTGATCTTTTGCTCACGGAAGAAATAAATAAATAAACATTTAAAATGATGATGTAGGAAATAGTAGTTATGGGGCATAAAAAATTCAGACAGAAGTGGATTTATCATATAGTTAATAAAACTTAAGTTTCAAGGCTCTTTTTCAGTCCTGAACCTAATTTTGTATGCATACTTTTCAGTTTTTTCAATTCTTTTTTTCTTTCTTTCTTTCTTTCTTTCTTTCTTTCTTTCTTTCTTTCTTTCTTTTTTTCTTTTTTAACAATATTCCTCAAATTGCATAGACTTGAGATCTTATTAAACTTGGTTTGGTGCCTGGCCAGTCAAGTCAATGAAAAATGCAATTGATCACACAATTTGCAATACCTAATAATGGGAAAATTATTAGGTCACTGAGAATAATACACATAATACACATTTTTCCAGTTGATATTCTCATAAGCAAATTTCATATTAGAAACTTTATGTGAACAGTGAACAATATAATAAGGTATAGACCCTTAGTAATGATGTCACAATATGACATACATCAAAGACAAATGCAGCATTATTCTGTCAGTATTGTTTCTTTATGTAAGCAGCAAAATCATGTTACTAAAGCCTATTGCACAAACTGTTCTTTTTTTTAGGATGGCACTAAAGGACTTTCAGATCAAGTGTGCGAGGCAAGTTTGTTATGGGCAAAAAGTAAAGAGGAATAATAGCAAATGTAAGGGGAAAAAAGAAAGTGAAATAGAAAGAGATGAGCTGAAATAATAAGCACATCATGTGCAGAAAGGGTATTATCCAGCCAGTACAGAGTAGAATGATGAACCATCTTGTAGAACAGCAAGATTCAACAACTTGTCTGATTTTTTCTTTGCCATCATGCATAAAATTAGAGCAATAAAGTTAAAGCATTATTAGTAATGAGGAAACTGAATTTTCAATGCAACTGACAAGATGATATGAAGGTAATTGGTCATGAGAATGTTTGCCTTAGTAATGGATTGTCTATTTAAAACATTGCTTTGCCATAATTAAATTACTAAAAGTCACTGCCTCATTGCAGCACATTTCTATATACCATGTTAAAGGAAACATAACTGTTTCAAAATGTAGATATTACTTATCACAAATAAATATTAAATTGGGATTTGTTCTTTATTCTTTCCACTAGCATTGGCATATATCAAACGCTCAATAAATATTTTTAGTGAATAAAAAAATGCACACATAATACCGATGAAGCTCTAGGAAAAGTTTTTAAATTATAATTTTATTATGAAGGGCATAATATGGGTATAAATATATATACCGAATACCTGACAGGAGAACAGAAGAGAAAGGATTGTGGTATGGCCATAGACACTGTGGGGTGCTTCTCACTCCTCCCACCTTTCTCTGTCTATCTTGGTTGAGTACATATGCCATATAGAAACTTAAAAAAAAAAACTAAACCTCAATGTATAGGGACCAACAGTTGGCGTAATGGCTATGTCGCTGAACTCTCATGTAGTCAACCACAATTCGGGTCCCAGACTCAGTGGCTTAAACTCACGCTGGGTACGTGTGTGTGCATGCCCAAGATCCTGAGAGTACAATGGAGGAGAAGGGATTGTAGCATGGCCATCCCCTCTAGGGGGTGATTTCTCACTTTCTGTCTCTCTTTTTGGTGAGCACAAGTGCCCTATAGCAAAAACCTCTCCAAAAGCAAAACAAAAAAAATCAATGTATGATAAATTCTGTATGTACGATAAAAATCACAACTACATTAAAATTTTCTTTTCTTTTTTTTTCTCTTCAGGAGGCATGAAGGTGCTACCATTGTTTAAAACATTCTAGAATGCCTTTCATGAGCTTCCTTCCATACTCAAGAAAGTCAGAGTGGTGGGATTGCTGAGATAGTCAAATTATAAAATCAAAGAAGTGAACATAACAATGAATTTCTTATTTGATCTGATTCATCACTAAAAAAGCTCCCAGGGACCAAGCTTCACAATTGTAAACCAACCCATTATGAATTTAATATTTTGAGGACTGCTAAGTAATCAAAATAAACATAAATCACACAATGAAACCAAAATTTGTTTAAAGAATGCAGGATATGGAAGGTGATTTTGATTGTTTATATCATTTTCAAAAGCTGCCTGAGGAAGTTTATTTTTTAATTTTTAAATTAATTAATTAATTTTTTGGAGAGGTTCTTGCTATAGGGCGCGCGTACTCACCAGAAAGACAGAGGAGACAGAAATCAGAAAAGGAAAAATCACCCCCTGGGGGCATGGTCACGCTGCAAGCCCTTCTCCTCTCCTTTCCTCTCTGGATCTTGGGCACACATGCACATGCGTCTAATGTGAGTTCAAGCCTCCTGGTCTGGGACTCAAACCACAGTTGACTACATGGGAGTACGGTGACATAGCCATTGTGCCAACTGCTAGTCCCCTGAAGAAGTTTATAATCAGTCTTCATTATCACATAGCAAGTAGAAATACTTTGATACTCACTAGATTCCATAATAGCACCATGACTGGATTCGATTTTCATAAAATTAATAGTTGAGGGTTCTACTATTTAAGACCCTTATCAAAGACTTCCTTTGGGAGACTCTGGACAAATCTTCCTCAAAGATGTTAGTGATCTTTTGCTTGGTATCTCTAGACTCCATAAGAAAAGCCTTGAAGGGTAAAATAATTCAGAAAAAAATGAAAACCGCTTGCTTAGAAGTGCATATAGAACACATAAATATAATGACCCATTTGTATTCTTCTGTTCTGACAATAATTGGTGTTTGTGCCCTAGTTGTATGGCTTTGTTTATTTAAGCATTTCCAGACAGAGTCTGTTTCTCATCCTCTGTTCTCTACCTCAGCCCTCATCTAATGGCAGCAGCATAGAGCCCTGCTATAAATATTATTAAACAAATTCAAAGTAGAAGTCTTTGGAACATTTAGAATGAGTCAAGGACAAATTCAGAGACTCAGAATAATCATTTCCTATTTAAACTTTTTTACTGTGAGAACTTACTTTTCCAGCCACACTCTTCCTTCAGAGGTGGAGAAAATGTCTGGGTGATATACCAAGTTAGAGAAAAAAGAAAGTATTCTTTCTCATTTGTATATTTTACCGACTAAAACAACTAATGGACCAATATCTTTGCTTGAACAATAAAAACACATGTGTGAATTACCACCTGGGTCAGACATTTAAACTTTTAAATTTAGTTACCACATAACTGACTTTTCATTTACTTATATGACTTCTTTGTGTGTAGTAGTTAATTGGTCATACTTTTTAAATGTTGAGTTATGGCACATGACACAATCTTCTATATACGTAAGTAAGGCATGTCTATTCTTGCCCATCTGATAATTAAGACTTTGGAATGTATCCAGTGATGAGAATTCTAATCCCTGTTATTTTAAAGACAATTGTTGATGTTTGGGAACAAGATTATGCAAAAGTAAGAGGATATACTACATTTAACAATGAAATATTTCTGGCTAAACACAGAAATAGAGAGAGCTTCAAGTGCATCATTCTGCAGATTATTGAGAAAGAATTTTTGGTGAGTCTTAAAGGGCAGGATCAGACCGTTTCAGAGAATTATCAGCTAAAGTAAAGTAAAGTACCACTTAGGTGCAAGGAAAAGGGCATAAAAACAGAAGAGTGAGTATGGATGGGGCAGGAAGTGCACACATTAGAAATAATCTAGAGACTAAAAATAGGCACTTTCCTGAAGCAAATACAGAATTAATCAAAAGGCTGACATCTAATTATAGGAAAGTCCTGGGCTAACAAGTATAGAGGTCTAAGAAAAATAAGAAAATTAACATTTGATCTTAAAGGGTTAAACTTGGCCATGATTATCTTAGAAATTGAAATGGAAATGTTCCTTCCTGGCCCTAATGAATCACCCCTAAAGTCCAAAACTATTCAGGGCCAAGGACAAAGGCAATTCAATGCAGCCACGTAGATTTTCTCATACCTCTTGTTTAAGAATCATAAGCAATTACATAGCTGAAAATGATTTTAGAAATCATCTAGCTCCAACTCTTTTATCTTACAGATAAGAAAACTGAGGCAGAGGGATATTACTAACTTATCATCCTGTAAATAAACGGTAAAATTCAACTTGGAATTTAAGTCTGCTCATACTTGGTATAGAGTTTTCTAAGTCATACAAATATATGAAATCTCATGCATAGCAGATTTTGTGTATGTATTTCTAGATGTGTGTGTGTGTGTTTGCACACATGCACATGTATGTGCATGTGTGTTCATGTGTTGGGGTTAATGGTCTGAAGGCTATTTTTCTAAATAGTGCACTCTAATCACAATTGACCAGGTGGTTGCAGACTGAATGCGCCCTTCCTAATTGTGCTGTGTGTGTGTGTTTAAAAATGACCAGAAGGGAACTGCCCAAATTCAAAATATCTCCCTTGGTCTTTCACTTGTCTAGCAATGATCGACCCAGTATGATGTTCTTTTTAAAATAGCTTAAGCAATTGCTTGTTATTTTAATCTCTTTATTCTACAGTTTTCTTGTCGGATATATGAGGACTCCTCCACATTTGTCATCTTTTGTGTGGTGGTATTTTTAATTCTGAAATGCAAATAGTTTTGCTAAATGAATTCTTAAAAACTTTTTATATTTGAAAATTTGGTCAAGAAGAATTAGAATTTATAAAAATTAAACTGTTGTTAAAATTTTATGCAAAAGGGAACCAGCAGTTAGCGTAATGGCTATGTTGCTGGACTCCCACGTAGTCGACCACAGTTCGCATCCCAGACCCGGTGGCTTAAAACTCACGCTGGGCGTGTGTACGTGCGTGCCCAAGATCCCGAGAGGAGAATGGAGGAGAAGGGATTGAGGCGTGACCATCCCCCCTGAGGGGTGATTTCTCGCTTTGTCTCTATGTCTCTCTCTGGCTGACTGGCAAGCATACGCGCCCTATAGTGAAAATCTCTCCAAAAAAAAAAAAAAATTTATGCAAAAGAATCAGTTAATGAAAAGCTACAGTATTACTGTTAGAGAACATTTGTCTATATTTAGACAGAAATATCAAGAGAAACTAAAGAAAAGGTTAAGTTCAAATAATAGTATATGATTCAGAGGCTTATTTTATGACCTATATAATCTTTCCAATAGTAAACCAAATTAGAAATTTAAAAATTAATTGTAATTTTAGAACAATGTGCTTTTTTAAAAATTTTGACCTGTCTTACAGAATATTTCAAGTACTTGATATAGAAGAGAGATTATGAACTCCGTAATCTGTAAATTTTGACCCAATTAACTCTATATAAAGTTGGGAACATTTTTTGATCTTTATCAGTCTCAGTTTCTCCCTCTGAAAAAAATAAGGATATGCCACTGGCCAACATTCACTTCAAATGTAGGTTCATCAGTCTAAACCGATACAGATTCTTAAATACCTAAAGTAGTGAGTTTGTATCCTGACTCTTACATATTCTCCTAGATCCAGCTATCAGCACCAGATCCAGTCCTTTAAGGTCTTTGGCCTTAGTGCCACTTGCCATGAACTCTGGTGCAGGAGAGAAAGATCTATGAAGATGTAAGCTCTGTAGCTCCTTATTACCAGTCTGACTAATATGAGCTGTTATGATGTTAAACTCCAGGAGGCAGTTGATTAGAATAAGATAGAAGAAATTGGGAGACCATGGAAAAAAGTTTTTGGCCAGTTTTTAGTAGAATCCCCAAAGATTCTATCAGATTTCTTTCTGGGAAAATATATGTCTTATTTTACTAAAAACTGGCCAAAAACTTTTTTCCATGGTCTCTCAATTTCTTCTATCTTATTCTAACTTGCTGAGGGTTTTTACACAAGAGGGGGAGAGAAATGGAGAAAGTAAGGAAGCATCCCCCCCAATTGCACCTAGTCCTCTGCCATCCTTTTTCCTCAAATTTTACATTCTCTTGAGATCCTGGCCAGCATGTGTACCTGCTATACTTTTCAAGCCAACAGGGCCAGGACTTGAACCCTGTTCAGACATGTGCAGACAGGGTTCCTCTGCACAGGGCCTAATTGTGGTGCTGTGGGCTGAACCCTCACTATACTATTCCTTGATGTAATATATTTTTATTTATTCATTCCACCGATAGTCCATGACATGAAGATACACTCCTACACACATAAATCCAAGCAAACTTGTGGGGAAAAAAATCTACTAGCTGAGTTTTTACTAAAAAGCAAAAAGAAGCTGTTTAACGAGTGTGTGCACTAGCACAAAGAAGATGGGGAAGCTATATTTACATTTGCTTCTGTGCACCTTGTTCTTATATCTGTTATCTTGAGACAGCAATTTGGGACAAAAGGTTTTGTGATTTTCTTTGCTTGAAGATTGCATACTTTCATAAGTGCATCAAAATTTCTCTGAACCCCTGTGCACTGAGATAGGGTAAAAAAACATCCATAAGTTTTAGAATTGGTAAGACTAGGGACATGGTGTATCATCTCTGGCAATGTAGAGAAGCTACCTGATTGTTTAAAGTCTTCATTTTTCTGTATGTAAGATGGGTATAGCAGTGATTGTATTAGGCCTAAGTGTGAAATATATTAAGAGTTTTCTACATGTCAGTCCATTTTGCCCCTACTCCTGTTTTTCCCTGACTGAGAATCATCTGGTATGAGCCCAGCTATGGTAGCATGCACTGGACATTGCAGGCTGAGGCCATGTGGAAGGCCCAGGTTCAGGTCACAGACCACTCTAAAGAGCTGGGTGTGATGGCATGTGCTATAGTCCAGCTACTTGGGAAGCAGAGGCAGGAAAATCACTACAGAGCAAGACCTTGTTTTAAAAATACCAGAGAGAGTGAGAGAGAGAATTACCTCCTATCACTGAAGAGATAAGATGAAAGTGGTTGAAACAATGACGAACAATATGTGCAATCACTGCTGTACTTAAATATCCATGTAGATTTACGCTACATGTTAACAGTATGCATATTGTACGTTTAACTTAGAATTCAGTGTATTTCAAAAGCATAGCATTCATTTTCCCTGCACTACTTCTATGTCTGTTTTGTCTTTCTCTGTTCATGGCCATTTCTGTTAACTAATTCTCCACTCTCTTTCCCATATCCTATTATGTGCCAATTTCTATTGATTCTGTTCTATTGCTGTTGCACATTTGGTCCTATGTTCTTTTTTTTTTTCACTTCCTACTGTAGTCCAGGCCCTTATTAACTATTTCCTAGACTTTAGCATTCTACTTCCAACTAGTCTTTTTGGCATGAGTCATCATCTTTTTCGATTCATTCTATAGACTCCATCTGATTTAATCTTCCTAAGCAGAGTTCTGATCAGATACTAGCCTTACTCAAATATTTTCAATAACTTGACATTTCTTAGAAAATAAACATTTTGTTGAAAGTTAATATTATTCATGACCAAATCTCACCCAAGCTTTCTAGTCTTACTCTTTGCTACTCTGATTAGCAAACTCTACGGCACTACCAAATTTGATGCTTGTTGCTTCCGCTCTCTGCAATTTCCAACACTTGTCTTTGTGCAATGCTTTTGTCTTGGATTGTTCTTCCTTTTTTCCAGAACTTTTACCATCTTTAAATATATACCCTAGGTGCCACCTATACATTGAGCCTGCTTTCATGTCCTTAACTAAAAACGATTTTTCTTTCTCATGATTCTACAGTTCCTTCTGGCTACCTTGCAACACTAGTCATTTTTTTGCCCTATTTATATGAACATGTTTAATCTTCTCAACTATATTATAAATTGCTTGAGAGCAAGCTTTACATATGGCACTTTAGCTAGCAGAGGTTTATATATGTATATACAGAATTCTTCTTTTGGAAGCTCAAGATATAATTGTGAGTTGGCATAGCAGAGTCTGTTTCATAAAAAAGAACAGTGTTTGTGTTCAGGCAGAAAATAATTTAAAGAGAATTTTTATGTCAAAAGTATGTATGATGAAAGAGGATCACCCTAAGTAAAGATTTGTTTTGGGGGTACAGTTAGAGAAGAAGTTCAAGTAATAATACTAAAGTTTCATTATACAAACCTTGAAAATCAAGAGTTTGAAGATATATAGGATGATAGAGTAGAAAGAACATTAAGTTAGGAATCAGAAGACCTGCATCTGAAGCACATTTTAACTGATAGGTTACAATACTTCACTATTTATTTTTTACAGGCCCCAGTTGCTGTTGAGTAAAATTAGCAAAGAAAAGTCAATGATTTCTAGTCTGTGCAAGCTTTAAAATGATATGCCTGTAAAGAAATAATGGGTCACCCTATGTTTTTGAGCAATTAGTGGTATATAAAAGCTGTCATTACGGAAAATAGGAAAAAAATTAAAGAGGGTAAAAAAAAATTAAAAATATAAAATTTAGTAGTTTTATTATTTCATATAAATAAAAATTATTTATTTATGTAGAGATCTGTAATTATATAAAGTGTTACAAGTTAGTTCGTCTATGTCTTCATTTTTCTCAGTATATCACTGTTCGATAAAAATCTGTAATATAGAACCATAGTAAACAAAAGGAATCAGTGTTATGTGATCCCATATTCAAGCCATCCTATACCAACAAGGGTCTGCCTTTGACTTTAAATACCTCAAGGCAAATAGCACAGACTTCTCCTGGCTCAAATAGATTCAAATCCAAGTAGAATACTTCTAATGACCTTGCTGCAGTTCATCGAGTGTGTGATCCAGGTGCTTTTACTTAGGTCTAAATTCAGATTTTATAACATTTTGTGAGAACCTATGGATAAAATAAGTAGAAATTACTTAAGACATTTCCCTAAATTACTCTTTTATTTGAATATTTAGTGAGCACTTACTATGTGAAGGAGAAAATGCTAGACTCCTACAGGGAAGTTAAAGATGAAAAACATAGTCTTTGATCTCAGGGAGATTGTACTTTGCTAAAATATAACAAACATTAAAAGGACTGAGCTTGGGACCAGCAGTTAGCATAATGACTATGCTGCTGGACTCCCATGTAGTAGACCACAGTTCAAGTATCAGACCTGGTGGCTTAAATTCACACTGGGCGCGTGTGTGTGCGTGCCCAAGATTCTGAAAGGAGAATGCAGGAGAAGAGATTGTGGTGTGACCATCCCCCCGGGGAGTGACTTCTCGCTTTCTGTCTCTCTGTATCTGTCTGTCTTTCTGGCACGTGCACGTGCCCTATCGCAAAAACCTCTTAAAAAAAAAAAAAGACTGAGGTTATAAAGGATAGAAATAAGCCCATGATACATGGCTAGGTACTCAGTAAATAGATGGCTGCTGAAAATTCCCTTTCAGTAGAGAGATAAAATAAGTAATGGGAACTCGGTGGTTAAATTATCAGAAAAATGTTGTGACAAAATCTGTATTTGAGTCTTTAAGGTCTGGATGGGAGCAAATGTTAGAAGGTTAGAAAAGTTATGGATAATAGGAGAGGAAGTTCTTGGTAGAAGGACCAGCAAGAAAAAAAAATTAAGAGGTAAGAGAGCCTAGGGCAGATTTTGAATAGAGGGAATGTCCTAATTTGTCTGAACAATAGCAGAATAATGGAGGATATAGTTAGAAAAATAAATGTCTATAAAGTGTTTCATTCTGAAGGTAACTGAGGAGTCCTTGAAAATTTTTAAGTAGAGCTATAATACATAAGATCTTTGCTTTTCCCTTTTAGACATTACACTTTTAATATGATTTAGGGTGATTCTTGACACAATTCAATGCTCAGAAAATCATGCCCTAAAAATACACACAAAAACAAAAAGATGAAACAAAACCAGAAAAACATGTATGAGCCTTTTCATTTTTCAACACTTTGGGCAGCAATATCAAAATGAGTTGTTTTTATTTTTCATTCAGCCCTAGGGGGGGTTACTGAGGGAAATAGCTATTCAATACAGTTGTGCTGAAAGTGTTAGAGACTTTGCATTCTAACGTGTTTTGAGTTTCAATTAATGTTAGGTTTACTTAGGCCAACCAGTGGCATGATGGTTAAGATGACTACATTGCCCATGGCTGACCACGTGCTTTGAGTCCTGGACCCAGAGGCTTGAAATACATGCTAGGTATGTATGTAGGTGCCCAAAGTCCCAAAAGGAGAAAAAGATAGAAGTCAAGAAGTTGCAATGTGACAACATCCCCATTTTTTTTTTTTTTTGGTCTTATTTTCCATCTAACCCTCTCTTTGTTTCTTTCCAGTGAGGGCACATGCCCTCTGGCAAAAAAAAAAAATAGTTATCATTTTTTTTTTTTTTTTTTGGAGAGGTTTTTGCTATAGGGCGCGTGCGCTCGCCAGACAGACAGAGAGAGACAGAGAGATAGAAAGCAGGAAATCATCCCCCAGGGGGGATGGCCACGCCGCAATCCCTTCTCCTCCATTCTCCTCTCGGGATCTTGGGCACGCACGCACACGCGCCCGGCGTGAGTTTAAGCCACCGGGTCCGGGACTCGAACCGCGGTCGACTACGTGGGAGTCCAGCGACATAGCCATTACGCTAACTGCTGGTCCCAATAGTTATCATTTTTAAAAAGCCCATGGGACCCTGCCAAGCGAGTGTTGGTGGCAGCACTACCACCACAAGTGGGCCAGCGACCTACTTCGGCCCCTACCTGGCTCAGAGGGGTCTTACCAGGCCTATGGACGGGGGAGCCAAGTGGGTACCCTAAGTACACTGTGGGTCCCGGGTGCACCCCAGAGTCCAGCGTGAGCGAGAACTCAGCCAGCACCTGCTCCAGCTTCTCCTCAGATGCAGTATTCTGCACCTCACTCAGGTAGTGCCCCTGGAACTCCACCAGGACAGCAGTAGCCTTTAACACCTCCTTGACTGTATGCATCAGCTCAGGCCCCACACTGTCCCCAGGCAGCATGGTCACTGGAAAGGTGCCCTCCACCCTCACATCCTTGATCTGGCTGCATGTGGGAGTGTGCGCTGTGGCTGAAGTACTCTCCATGACCCAGGGTTCGGGTGGAGACCAGTGACCGGATCTGCTAGCGGACGTCTCTCATCTCCACCATATTCTATGCAGAAAGGCATGAAAAGCTAGTACTCTCCCAACTCCATCTTCTAGACTCCCGAAATATTCAGACAAGAAGCCATTTTAAAGCTAAGATCCGTCCTGGCATCTTCAGGGAAGCTAAGCTCTAACTCCGTCTTCTACACTCCTGAAATAGTCAAACAAGCATAGTGGAGGAGAGATTTCATCACAGACTGACCAGAAACCACCACAGAGGCACAAGAAACATGAGAAACCAAGATATATTTATATCTACCCGAAGGGAAAAGAACAACCCCTCATCATCCACAGACAGTACAGTAGAACTCATGGAAATGTCTGATAGAGAATTCAGAATATTCATAGTGACAAAACTAAATAAGATGTGAGACCTAAGAGATAATGAATTCCAGAAGATGCAGGAGAAAAGAGACAATGAGTTCCAGGAGGTGTCAAAGTTCTTTTATGATCTGGAAGAGTTGAAATATACACTATAAAAAAGAATCAAATGGAGCTATTAGAGATGAAGGCTACCATTCAGGAAATCAAAACCTCCCTCAAAAATTTATTAAAAGCAGATTAGTCCATGCAGAAAATCAAATCTCAGATGTT
>NW_006200383.1:241223-241912 GCF_000334495.1 Tupaia belangeri chinensis
CCCTGTAACCAGGAAAAAAAAAAAAAAAAAACTGAGAAAATAACTCCCCAAAATGAGAATAGTATATGAGAAATACTAGACAGCATTACACACCCAAACATCTGGGTAATTGGAATCCCAGAAGGTGAGGAAACTAATAAAGCCATTGATAATTTATTCCATGAAATCTTGAAAGAAAACTTTCCAAATCTAGAGAGAAATTCAAATATCCAGATCCAAGAAATACAAAGAACCCCTAACAGAATCAACCCAAGAAGATTTCTCCAAGGTACACCATAGCCAGAGTGGCCAAATCTACAAAGACAAGATACAAAAATTGGCTAGAGAAAAATGTCAGGTTACTTATAAAGGTCATCCAATCAGGCTAACCTCAGACCTCATCAGAAACAATGTGAGCAAGGGAAGAATGTGAAAATATATTCAAAGTGTTAAGTGAAAAACAGTTTCAACCGGGAACCAGCAGTTAACATAATGGCTATGTCACTGGACTCCCAAGTAGTCGACCGTGGTTCGTGTCCCGGACCCGGTGGCTTAAAACTCACGCCGGGCGCGTGTGCGTGCATGCCAAGATCCCGAGAGGAGAATGGAGGAGAAGGGATTGTGGCATGACCATCCCCCCTGGGGGGTGATTTCTCGCTTTCTGTCTCTATGTCTCTCTCTGTCTGTCTGGCGAGCGTATGCGCCCTACA
>NW_006200383.1:242106-248754 GCF_000334495.1 Tupaia belangeri chinensis
GGGGGGGGGCAGCAGTTGGCATAATGGTTATGTAACTGGACTCCCATGTAATCAGCTGTGGTTCAAGTCCCAGACATAGTGGCTTAAACTCACCCTGGGCACATGTACATGCCTGTTCAAGATTTTAGGAGGTGAATGGAGGACAAGGGATTGCAGCGTGACCATTGTCTGTAGAGGGGGATTTCTCGCTTTCTGTCTCTGTCTCCCTCTGTCTTTCTGACAAGTGCACATGCCCTGTAGCAAAAACCTCTCCAAAAAAAAAAAAAAAAGACATACAGAAATAAGAGAACAAAAGACAACTGAGAAAATGATCAGTTTAATGCTAGGGACAAGAAATATCAATAATTACTTTGAATGTTAACTTCCGGGATTTAAACGGAAAGATTGGACCACAGCAATACTGCATATTCAACAGAAGAGTTTGAACATAAGACTGAACTGGCAAAACAGAATTTTATGCCTTTCGAGTAAAACATTACTGATTTTTTTATACTATGTTTTTGTTTTCCCAATTTAAGCATTTTACTTTCTTTTGAGGTGTTGATAGGTTCAGCAATTTGTTAAAATATTTTTCTTGTTTGTTTCTTTAAATGGAAACATAAACTTTTCTTTCTTCCTGACCCCTCTGGAATTGGAAAATATTTGGAAATATTCTTATTTAGTGGCAGAAGGGTTATTGGCATGAGTCCAATAATGCTTGTTGCATTGAATCAGAAATTGGAAATACTCATGATTGGACAGGGCTTTGACTAGAATAGCTTACCTGAAGATTAATCAGAAAACTATGGAATTAAGATGGATCTCAAGTAAGCCAACAGAAGCTTTTAGAAAGATGGCCTGGCACCATAAAAAGTTCTGCCTGGCAGAGAGGATTAGAGAAGATATATGAAAAACTTTATAACAAAAAATAATTTGGACTTTTCCAGTCCAGCGTTGTAAAGTAGAGATTGCAGAAGAACAACCACATTAGAGGATTATCTTGAGAAAGACTTTGAAGGAAGGAAGACTGATCTTTGCTAGCAGAGGGTATATCACAGAATACTTGGTAGGCAGGGCTGAATTGAGGTTTATGTGTGACTTGTGTGTTGGGCATTTGCTTTTCAACAGTTTGAGTAGTTGACATGTAAATATTTTCTCAAAAATATTTAAAACCATACTGTCTCTGTTGTTATAGTGTCAGAATCAAAATTATACAAAATTATGAGAAATATTTTGAACGTTATGCTTAAAATTCAGTATCTTGAAATTTTGAAAGTTGTTTATTAACTGTCAAGAGTTATGAAGTATGAGCAAAAAATTTTTGATATGTAAAGTAAATGTAGAAAAATGTAAAATTAAATGAAAAAATTAAAAATAAAATAAATTTAAAAAAAACATGTAACACAGTTTTATAAAACATTATGTAAATCTTATAAGATGATTTCTTAACATAAGAAAGTGTTACATTTCATTTTATTGGCTGGTACTTCTCTTTAAGTTATACAAGGAAAAACGTTATTTCTAGTCATCAAGAGGTAAAGGTACATTGCTCAATGTCATCATTAAATAATTTAATTTTCAGATTATGGAATCATGTTCTTTGGTTTGCTCTGGAAGATAAAATCTAAATGCACTCATATGTTAACAATCTAATTAAATGTTAAAAGTGTGTTTAACCTAAACTCTTAATAAAAACTGACAGAAATTATGGCTAAGTTTTTTGAGTTATTATTAAAAGTGAATCATTTTATTTTACTGATCAAGAGCTTATTTCTCAAGGTGTGCAAATATATTTATAAAGTTTAAAATAATGAAAGTGATATTATAGAATATTACAGAAATATTATCAAATATTACTACTTCTGATTCCTTATTACATTTTCTGTCATAGAATTGTACACCCAAGCTCTTTACCATGTAACTTAGTATTACATCCTTCCTACCAGGGTAAGTAGAGTACCCTTCCCACTGTATCAGTGTTGACGTTGGCTGTGTGACCTCTTCTGGCCAAGGAGATGTGAGTCAGTGAAACCTGAAGTGCATTAAATGTGACAATGTGGTTAGGCTTTATTGAGCTCTTGGGTTTCTGCTGAAATACTCTAAATGGTCTCTGCTCTCAAAGTATCACTTTGGATAATAGGAGGGAAGAGAAGTGGAAAATCTTTACACTCAACCTAAGGTTGGAGTTCAGTCAAGCAGAGGTTAAACATTGGTGAACTCATCTGAGATCAAATGATCTGTAGCTAATCTGAAGATAAATGGGGAAAAAATATTGGTTTTGTTTTTTTCAGACCTTTGAGATTTGGAAGTTGTTTATTATCCATTCTAATTGTAGCTGTCCTTAACTAATTTTCATATTATTTTATAATTTTTTAATACTGAGAATGATTTATTTTTAACTTAATTTAATTTTACTATAAACAAAAGTACTCATGGTTGGGGTAGAGAGAGAGAGAGAGAAAGCATACCTAGGGGGATGACCATAGTGCAATCCCTTCTTCTTTATTCTGTTTTGGGATTTTGGGCATACATGCATTAGTGCCTGATATGTTTTTCAAGCCACCAGGTCCAGGACTCAAACTGTGTAGTTAGTCATGTGGGATCCAGCCTTCTTAACCACCACAACCACCTGGCTAACACATTTTATAATATTTTGAAAGCTATACATTTCCCAAATAGTGGTAAGAAATAAATCAATGGAGTATTAAGACTATGGGACCTAATGTAATATATTAAATGTTAATCACATGTCCCAATATAAATATGTCTCAGTAACAGTGATAAGATTTTGGTGACTAAAAATATAATCTTTTCCAGAAACCATTTTTAGTCTTAAGAGGCGTACAGAAAAGTTCAATTTGAAAAGAAGATTAAGCAACATAGTTTTTACATAGAAAACTTCAAACCATTTGAAAGTTTTCACTACTCAAGCTTTTAATAAATTTCTTCTTGTTAATCTTAAAGCACAGCACATTATCTTTTTTATTTTTATTTTTTTGAGAGGTTTTCGCTATAGGGCACGTGCGCTCACCAGACAGAAAGAGACATAGAGACAGAAAGCGAGAAATTACCCCCCAGGGGGGATGGTCACACCGCATCCCTTCTCCTCCATTCTCCTCTCTGGCTCTTGGGCACGCACGCACACGCACCTGGCGTGAGTTCTAAGCCACCGGGTCGGGACGCGAACCGCGGTCGACTACGTGGGAGTCCAGCGACATAGCCATTACGCTAATTGCTGGTTCCCGACACATTATCTTTATTCTACTAGTGACTTGCTTAGAGTAAGTAAGCCAAAAAATGTAACTATATACAAAAGTTGTGTAACTTTAAAACTACACATTAAATTTCAATGTTATCGAGGATATGCTTAAAAATCACTGATCCTGGGACTAGCAGGTAGTGTAGTGGTTACAGTGCTGGACTCCTACATGGTCGACCATGTTTCAAGTCCCAGACCTGGTGACATGAAATTCATGTGGGTGCATGTGTGTGCATGTCCAAAATCCCAAGAGATAAATGGAGTAGAAGGGATTGTAGCATTATATATGTTTATTTATTTATTTTTTTTTGAGAGGTTTTCGCTATAGGGTGCATGCGCTCGCCAGACAGACAGAGAGAGACGTAAAGACAGAAAGCGAGAAATCACCCCCCAGGGTGGATGGTCACGCCGCAATCCCTTCTCCTCCAATCTCCTCTCGGGATCCTGGGCATGCACGCACACACTCCCTACATGAGTTTTAAGCCACCGGGTCCGGGACACGAACCGCGGTCGACTACGTGGGAGTCCAGAGACATAGACATTATGCTAACTGCTGGTCCTGCATTATATATGTTTTTAAAAAGTAAATTCCTCCTTGGGGTGATTTCTCACTTTCCTCTCACTGTCTTTCTCTGTTTCTCTCCAGTAATGCACAAGCCCTATGGAAAATCAATAAGTCACTGATCCAATTGAATGAATTCCTCATTTTTAATGAATAACCTACAGTATTGAAACAAGCTTATCTGAATTTTTTTACCTTAAGTATATATGAGTTTGTGATATCTATCTATCTATCTATCTATCTACACACACAGTTGTACAGTTACATAGTGAATATTTCCATTTTACATGTCAAAGGTATCTTGTTAAAAGCCAAGAACTATGAGTAAGTGGATGTAAAAAAACTTCACTTCATAGACAAGTTGGTATACTTTTTATGGAAGCCATCTTCTTTTATACATAACATAGCAACTGTTGGACAATTAACCTCATAAACTATTATTTCACAGCAAGATGTGAAGAAATAAGGGATACCAAGACCACTTCCTATCAATGAGACAAACACTGCTGCCTATGTATTTGTCTTTCGATTATATAATAGACTCACTAAGTACACATTTTATTGTTATGCATTTTTTGATGCAAACATCTCAATTTTAGAAAATATTCTTTTTGATAATATTTAAAATATATTTTCAGTGGAAGACATTTGTTAAGATTTTTACATTGAAATTTACATATGGTGTACAATAAAATCGATTTAATAAAGGCTATATATGGTTAGTTGGTTTATTCTTGGACAGAAGAAATAATTATAACTAGACACTTCACTTTTTAGGCATCATAATTACTTTAGTTTTTATTTTTACATGATCATAATAAGCTACTTCTCTCCATTCTCTAATTAAGTACAGATATTTAATTTTGTAATAAATTATATATGTTTTTAAAAAGTAAATCTTGCAGCACATAAAATAACATAATTAGGGACAAAGAAGAAAACTCAGCTAATGAACATGTGGTTGAAAAGTAGAATTCTGAAAAAGTAAATGAACTCTTGCTTTGCATGTCAATGGAACCTTTTGTTATTTTCTGGCAGGTACCTGTATAGCAGAAGTTTTCCTATGTATTGACAGAACTGTGGAAAGCCCAATTACTTCTTCAGCTTTACCAACGTCTGTTCTTTTATGAAAAGTAATTGTAAACAATTCTGAAACAAGTTATTCACATTATAAAAAGTTTAGGAATGCTTTTCATTTATTTATTTATTTTTTGGAGAGGTTTTTGCTATAGGGTGCGTGCACTCACCAGAAAGACAGAGACAGAGAGATAGAAAGCGAGAAATCACCCCCCCTGGGGGGGGGGGTTAGTCACGCCGCAATCCCTTCTCCTCCATTCTCCTCTTGGGATCTTGGGCACGCAGGCAAACATGCCCGGCGTGAGTTTAAGCTGCTGGGTCTGGGACTTGAACCACGGTCTACTACATGGGAGTCCAGTGACATAGTCATTATGCTGGTCCCTAGGAATGCTTTAACTTAGTTTTATTTTGAGTTTTGTAAAGGCAGAGAGAATGTTACAAACACCCAGCTTCAGACAAATTTTACCTTCCATTAACCCTGGTAAAACCACATTAAAAAGATCAATAGCCTCAGTAATAGAGAAAAATTGCATGCACTGAAAGTCAAAAGAGCAAAGCAAAGGAGAAACAAAATATTAAAAATGTATGCATGTGTGTTTGTTTTAAACTACATGTAAATTTAACACTTAATTTATATGGTGCCCACATTGTATCCTACTCTTTTCAAGTAAAATAGCCATCTCCTCAACTGTGGTGTAATCTCCTTAAACAGATTTTATGTTTTATAGTTCTTCTCTATTCCTAAATACAGAACTAAGCCTAGTGCTGAACACTCAATAACTAATTATTGATTAATTGATTAAGATAATAATTCAAGTTTGTAGACAATGCAATGTTAGATTATTCACAATCATTAGGGATTCAAATTGACATGATGTGGGCAGATGTAGGTCATCTTAACATTGCTTCTTTCTTTCTTATTTTAAGGTTGCTTTACTTCTACTGATGGAAATTTGTAAGACAATTTTCACTACAATTAAAAATATTTCTTGGGACCAGCAGTTAGCGTAATGGATATGTCACTGGGCTCCCACGTAGTTGACTGAGGTTCAAGTCCCGGACCTGGTGGCTTAAACTCACACCGGACACGTGTGCGTGCATGCCCAAGATCCCAAGAGGAGAATGGAGGAGAAGGGATTGCAGCATGGCCATCCCACCTGGGGGGGTGATTTCTCGCTTTCTGTCTCTCTATCTCTCTCTGTCTGGCTGGCGAGTGCACGCGCCCTGTAGCAAAAACCTCTCCGGGAAAAAAAAAAAAATTCTTTTCTATTTAACTGTGTTTGAGTTGAGTAAGTCCCTTTATTGTCCTCTTTTCCTTTGGTTTTGGGCAAAAGGAAAAAAGTACATTATATTTTTTTTAAGAATTACTTTCTTCACTTTCAGACATACTTTTCTTCTTGTGAAGTGAGAAGACACTGACCTTTTTTTTTTTTTTTTTGTAATGAGAGAGAGTAAGAATTGATTTAATAAAGGCTATATATAAAATTAGTTGGTTTATTCTAGGACAGAAGAGGAAAGACAGGGAGGGAGGAAAGATAGGTATTTTGGACAGGGTCTTGTCATGCTGAAATTCCTTTTGAGCTGGTCTCACAGTCAGTTAGGACTACAGGCATCATGGCCCTAGCCTGTTTAGGTTGGACTGAGAACAAAATCTGAAATTCCCATGTGGGATCAGCCATTGAACATTGGTATTCTCCCACTTGCTTCACTGTGGCTGGGCCTGCTCTGACTTTATGGACAATCTTTTTTTTTTTTTTTTTTTTTGGGGTTT
>NW_006200383.1:248785-303788 GCF_000334495.1 Tupaia belangeri chinensis
TAGGGCACATGTGCTTGTCAGAAAGACAGAGAGAGACAGAAAGCAAGAAATCACTCCCTGGGGGGATGGCCATGCCGCAATCTATTCTCCCCTATTCTCCTCTCGGGATCCTGGGCACTCTGGGCACGTACACATACGCACCCAGAATGACTTTAAGTCACCGGGTCTATGACTCAAACCACAGTCAACTACATGGGAGTCCAGCATTATAGACATTATGCCAACTGCTGCTATCATTGGACAATCTTTTTATCTCTACTTTGCAACTAAAATTTGGGAAGAAAGACACGATTGAAATTCAGTTCAGAATTTGGGGATTCCAGCTTTTACTCCTCTTGACCTCATATAGGAAGATGTAAGCTAATGAAAATCATGATGGACTACTTAGTACTACTCTAAGTCATTTCAAAGTTAGCAGAGACAGGTGATGCAGACCTCACTCATACCCAGATCTTGCCTAAAGTTCCAAACAATAGTCTAATTATAGAGGACCTTCCATTCTTCTATAGACCAGATTGTATTCCTAGAAAACTCCTAGTAAACTGGTGACTTTGCAGTTGTATGTATTTAAATATTACAGCTTTATTTTGCCATAGATAATGGAGTTTGGCTATAACACAGCCTATATCTGGTTACTTCACTGGAATTGGGTTGATATTGAAATACAGCTCTCATGTATAGGGTCAGAGGTAGGAGTTGTAATCCTGTTCAGACAAAGGAAGTAATTTAAGCTATGCTGTTTAACTTGTCAATCATTTTTACCCAACCTTGTAATAAGGAGTACAATCATTACAAAAGGAGTAATGATCTTTACTAAACAGGATATCTAGAAGTATTATTAGAAAATTGTGTTTTGGGGGCCAATTGTGTTTTGGTGGCATGGTGGATAAGGCAGATCCCACATGACTGACTCAGTAGTTCAAGTTATAGCCCCAGCAGCTTGAAAAACACACTAGAGGACCAGCAGTTAGCGTAATGGCTATGTCGCCGGGCTCCCATTTAGTAGACCATTATTCAAGTCTTGGATTCGGTGGCTTGAACTCACGCCGAGCATGTGTACATGTGTGCCCAGGATCCTGAGAGGAAAATGGAGGAGAAGGGATTGCGGTGTGGCCATCCTCCCTAGAGGAGTGATTTCGCGCTTTCTGTCTCTCTGTAACTCTCTGTCTTTCAGGCAAGTGCACACGCCCTATAGCAACAACCTCTCAAAAAAAAAAAAAAAATCACTAGACACATATTCATGCAAGTCCAAAATCCCAAAAGAATGAGAAATGGAGAAAGGATTGTACCACCATTGTCCCATGGAAGGTGCTTTCTTATTCATTCTCTCTCTCTCTCTCTCTCGTATTCACACACCTTCTGGCAAAATTTTTTAAAAAGAGAAAAGCATATCTGATGATGGTGTTGTTGGTTGCAGTTGACTATAATTAAGGATATACTGCTTCGAGAAAACCACTGCTTACAGTCCCTGGACAAAGATTTTCTGTGTCAGTAATCATTGACGAGCTGACACAATTTCAATGTATAGCAAGTGGCATGTTAACTACCCTCCTCGTTTATATGCGAATTCCACATGGCTTATCTTTTGGCTCATTGGACATAGGTCAATGAAAAGTGAGTATTGTTAGCACTAGAGAGCTTTACATGCTTTATGTCTTTAAGCTCAATGAATCATCCTAACACTCAAACTGGCATTGCACTATTTATGCTGTCTAATCAGGAATATAATTTCACAACACCACGTTGCAGCGCAACCATAGCATTGTAATTTAGCACGCATTTTGTTAATGTGGTTTATATCCCATTAAAGTCTCATCTTTGTATTCCACTGCCATACGTTACCGGTCTCGAGTAAACCTCTTAAGCAAGAGACAACGTAAAGGGATAAGATTACACTGTGACATATGCTTTTGGTTACCTACCACTATCAGTCCTCTCTTCTTTTCTAATTTAACCCCTAATTTTGCTCATGCTTGGTAAACATGAGCTCAGCAAAGATGAGCTCCACTTTCAGCACAAGTTAAAAACATGAAGACTATAGGTCATAATTACATTTCATTTCCATTAAGGGATTCATTCAGAATTTGCATTTGACTGAGTTCTGGTCAATAGGACCTGAGAGAAAGTCTGTTGCTAGACTTCTGGAAAAGATTTCTTCCTAAGAAAAGAAATATGCACGAAGAGGAAACATCTCGATCCTCTTTCATTTTCTGCCTTTGAAAATTGTTTTGAGGATTTGCCTGCATAGAGTTGCTGCTGCCTAGGGGCTGGGGATGAGGAAGATTGATGACATGCAGTGCATGGCAGAGCCGAAGGTTAGAGGGGGCTTAGGCATTGTTAGGCTGCTGAGCCCATTCTTAGATCAGCTTCTCCCTGGACTTCTTGCTGAATGTCATAATAAATGCCCTTATTGTTTAAACTGCATCTAGCAGGGTCTTCGTTACTTACAGACAAAGGCATTCCAACTGATAAAAGAAGTTAGTTAAAAGAATGCAGTTCCTACCAGTGTGGTTGCTTCTCTCACATGCAAAGGGGAGCCAAAGAAAAGAAAGGGCATTACTGGTTTACTAATGAGCTTTTTTGTAGATCTGGTAGTTTAGAACTTGAAATGCATTTTCCCCATAGAAATGTTATAAATGGTGTCTGGGTTCCCAAGGTAAGCCCATAAAGCCTATTTAATCCAATAATGCCACAAAATCTGTACAGTCTAGTAGAATTGAATCACCTTGAAAAATAGTGTTTCCTTTGGGACATATGGCTTGACAAAACAGAAAATTATCACCCCAATAATAACAAAATTGAGAACTTCCCCTTTTCCCAAGAATTGAGTAGTGGGAACAGTTATTAACACACATCCCAGAATGCAATGGTTATAACACTTTCCTGGAGTCAGTCTGAGAAGCATCAAAGGCTAAGCAGTGATACAGGAGTTAGGATTGAAGCCTGGAGAGGGAGTGGTGATTAATGTATTCTTTGCTCTCTACTTCCCAGCTCTAAGAGTTCACTTGCCTGGTTTCTATTTCCATAGCACTACCTACTGTTTTGTTTTGTTTTGTTTTTAAAACAATCCTCTTCTTTTCTTTTTTTCTAAAGTATTCATAACTGTTCTCTTTGGGCAGAAGTAGCAGCATTACATATCCTTGATACTCATTGTGACCTAATGACCAGCACTTAAAGGATATAGATCTAAAAATAGCTAGGTATAGGTATTTCACTTGAGATGAACTAGCAAGGCATTCTACGAATTTTAAGCTACTTTGTGCTGTTCTTTCCCTGTGAACTTAAAAAAAGATGTAAGAAGTCATGTTGCTTACTTCTCCCTAAAATTCAAAGTTACCAGGTTTTGTCATCTGAGATCTGTGCTCCTTGTCTGGTGGGGTTCTTGACTAACTTTATGAAAAGTAAGCATTGTTAGAACTAGAAAGCTTTATATGCTTTATGTCTTTAAGCTCAATGAATCATCCTAACACTCAAACTGGCATTGCACTATTTATGCTGTCTAATCAGGAATATAATTTCACAGCATCATATGACAGGGACAAACATGGCAGTGGTCAGGATCTCAAAAGATAACTCTTGCCCTTTTTTTGTTGGTTATTTTCTTTTTAAAGTCTAAGCTTGGAAGAGGAAGCTTGGCCATGCCGTAATCCCTTGTAAGCTTGGTCATGCTGCAGTTCCTCCTCTTCCATTCTCCTCCCAGATCTTAGGCACACACGCATACACACCTGCCATGATTTTCATGCTACCAGGTCTGGGACTTGAACTGCTGTTGGCAATGTGGGAGTCCAATGATGTAATTGCTATGCCATCCGCTGGCCCTGACAATAAAATTTTAAAAAATGATTATAGTGAAACTATATCTAGTCTGATAACATATAAATTCTATGTAAGGGATATATATCTGGTTTGTTTCTGAGGACTTCCATCTTATTGCTATTTCCAATTAATCACTGAACTCTTCTGAGTAATGTGTATGATTTCTTGTATACCACACTTAAAGTCTCCTTCAAACAAAACCCAATATCATACACTTATGCACATCACTTTTGAGAATTGGTAGGAATTCTTTTTCTTAAACTCAAAAACAAAAACATGAAACTAGAATTAAAAAGTTGATTAGGTAAATGGTTCTTCTTTTCCTACTTCAAGATTCTTTTTCTTTATTTATACCTTCATTTCTAACTCCTGTAATTTCAACAGCTATGCATCTCCTGCCACTATAAAAAAGACATGAATGGGTTCCTTGAAGTTTTGAAAACTATGAAGAAGAATACTCAGAAACATTATATCTCACAGAATTACATTTCATGCAATAAACTTAAGTAATACATTCTCAGCAAAACACATGACAAAATATTAGGCATAGGGAAGTTTCCCAGTGAGACTTCTCTAGGATCCAAGTTTTTCACAGAAAATACATTTAGATCTCAGCAAAATTCATCTACCTACCAAGGTGAAGCTTCCTAAGCCAGAGATGTCCTCAGCAGGTCCTCAAAAAGTGTAATGGTTTTCATGGCTTAACATGTGTGGGGTTGTTGGGAAAGTCATGACGTTACGCTGAGTCTTATATAAAATATTGTAATCATGAAGTGACAGCCCATTACCTTTGTCATATCCTTTTGGCTAGAGGGAAGTCATAGGTCACCCACACATTTGATAATGGTAGTGTTACATAAAGCCATTGAAACAAAGAGGCACTAGGAAGTGTGAGTCATTGGGGATCACCTTAGGATCTGTTCATTACATCAAGTTTCTTTCTGTCTTTTCAATTTTTGTTATAGGGCACATGCACTCACAACGTGGAGAGAAGGACAGAAAGTAAGAAATCACCCCCAGGGGACATGGCCACACCACAATCCCTTCTCCTCCATTCTCCTCTCAGGATCTTGGGCAAGCAAACACTCATGCCAGGGTGATTTTCAAGCTGCAACTCATTGCAGAGTTGACCATTTGGGATCTAGCTCCTTAACCTCCACATCATCTGCTGACCCCCATACCAAGTCTTAAAACTAGTTAGCTTATAAGACTATTAAAATTGTCTTTAGAGGGACCAGCAGATGGAGTAATGGTTACATCACTGGATTCCCACGCAGTCAACTGTGGTTCAAGTCTGGACCTCGTGGATTAAAACTCACGCTGGACACATGTGCATGCATGCCCAAGATCCCAAGTGGAGAATGGAGGAGAAGAGATTGGGGCGTGGTCGTTCTCCCTGGGGGATGATTTCTTTCTTTCTGTTTCTCTGTCTCTCTGGCAAGCACATGCGCTCTGTAGCAAAAATCTCTCAAGAAAAATAAAAGTTGTCTTTAGTACTTTTCCTAGTTCTGGATTCTGGATTACAGTTCTTTGTCATTAGCATCATCTTATATCATCACATCTCAAGGATGCAATCCTGAGCAGGCTGTATACAAGAAAAACTAGACCAGGAGGATACTGGACCTGCAAAACTTGGCTACCAGTCAAGCCTGCTCCAGAGTGGCCAGGTAAAATGGGAATACCAGAAGGGTTTTATCAGTTCACTGAATCTTTGCTACCATAGGTTTACTACCAAACATCACTGGTTTTCTGGTGGTGGTGTATTAAATGGCTCAAATAATTGTTCAAACTATGGTAGTATTCCATATCTGAATCACATGATCATAGTTTTCTGTCACTGTTTCTACAATTATAAACCAGACAATTGTAGCTTTCTTTCTTCCTGCTGGTCCCAAGTCACCACGCGTGCTGTCTATCTTCCCAGTGAATTCCCCTTTGGGCTCTTTGGTGTATGCAGAATTTAATCATATATATCTCTTTTCACTTAATTTGTTTTTGTTAATTTCCAAACTCAGGCAAAAATGGTCAAGATTTTGCCTTCTTCATTCACCAAGAGATCCTTGTACAAATTGATGCACCTGCATCTTTGGCTCTGATTACTTGAAGTTAGATGCCATCTACTAAATCTAACAGAAGTGTCTTAGGTTAGATGTGACCTTGTGCCTTCATTTGCATAACTGCAGAACTGCACAGAGGAGAGCAGAGCAGCTCTAAGCTGGCTTTTTACCTCTGCCTAAACAGAGAAGCATCTGGTGCTCTGCTCAGTAAAGCAGACTAAAGGCCTGCTTCACTAGGCATTCCAGGTACCCCATTACATTGGTATTTTATTACACGTGGTTTCAAAGCAGTATTTAAGTACTGAGTCTTATCAATTGGGAGGTTTTACTCTTTTCCATTATGCTCTGCCAAATGCTGGCTAGAGCTGTGTGATACTACAATTCTCTGTCATTCCATCCGCAGAAATCTTTGTCTGTGTTCTTTATGCATGTTGTGGCAAGGTGAGCAGTGTTTTAAGGTCTCTTTGGTGGAAAGAACCCAAACTGAAAGCAGCTACCCCACTGGGCAGAAACAAGAAGGCCATGGTCTTTCTTATGTAGCACATGAAGCAGCCATTCCAGGAAGCTGTGGATCAGGTGTTACTGCTTAACTGTTTCACATAGCCCAACATTATGTGGGAAACAAAAGCGAATGAGATTTTGAGACTTTTCTAGGGTTTTTAATGGTTTGTATATACAAGGAAATAGGGACTGAAAGGTAGGTAAAAAGTTTTCCCATTTTGCTCTTGTACTTTCTTTTCCATTTGTTATTCTCCCTAAAAATGCACAGACACCTATGTTTTAGATCTGTTTTTCTGAATTTAGATCTATGCCCATAGGAATGTTAACTATTTGTTATGGTTTGGGTCATAGTTTGTTTCCCAAAGCTTTATATTATGGAATTTGGTCTTAGTAAGCAGTAAGTGGATGCCCTCCAGTAATTTGTGTATTGAGAGTTGATTGTATTTTAAAGGTATTACGTGAAAACTTAATTCCTTTATAGTGTTCCAGGGTAAGGCTTCTGGGAAAGATAATGTCATTAGGGTAGGGTTTCTAAAATGAAGTTAATTAAGGTGGGTATCTAAACAGAGGGATTAAGATGAGAATGGCAGAGAGAAAGACATGAGGGAACAGATTATGCTCTACTAAAAGTTGTGCCTTCTTCCATTTTGTGGTATCCTGAGACTTTTTGGCTCTAAAATTGTGAGTTCTTAAGCCCTATTCTTTTCCTTTTTAAAATTTTGCCAGAGGGTGCGCATGCTCACCGGAGACAGAGAGAAGAAGAGGGGAAAAAATATCCCCTAATGGGGCATGATCAGACCGCAATCCTCCTCCTCCATTTTTCGATCCTGTTGGGATTTGGGCATACATGCACATATGCCCCACGTGTTTTTCAAGCCACTGGGGCAGAATTCAAACTGCATTATCAGCCATGTGGGATCTGGCTCCCTTAACCACTAGGCCATGGGGCCAACCTAAACCCTATTTCTTTATAATTTACTGGCCTTGGGTATTTCTGTTAGTAACTCAATAACCTCAATAATAGACTAAGACGATGAAGCTGAATGAATTTATCTTTCAGAAAAAAACCTTGACTGAGTTTCCCTGAAATTTTATTAGAGCAGAGGCAAAGATCTATCACCTTGAGGTTAAAGAGAAGAAAGGACTTTGGTGATAAGACATTTGTCTGAGTCTGAGATGTTCCCCCTTTCCTGATAAGAACCATGCACTGGAACTGAAGAACTGGGCCATGTAAATGGACATAGTCATCATTGATGCCCTTAACTCTGGTATTGGGTGAATTTGGCAGACAGTAAGAGACAGGTGCAGGATGTATTATTTCGGTGGAACAGAAAAGAAAATAGAGAAATCCCAAAGCTACAAAATGGAGAATGATGGGGTAGGAGTTCCAGTTAGCACTACTCTTCACAGATAAGGTAGCTATTCCTATATAACAATTTATACATGGGTGTGCATGCACACATGCACAAACACATGCATACACAATAGCTCATCTCGGAATGCATAGGTAATATTTTGGCTGATATAGTTAATGCAACAACAGCTTTTAGTTATAGACAACAGGATCCACTCTAGCTAATGAAAACAGAGAGTGATTTATTAAAAGATAATGATACCTCATAATTCACTGGTAGAGCTGAAAAAAGAGACTCAAGGCTAAATTCTGTCACAACTCCCCAAACCATACCATAAAAATAGAGTTTCAGTAGCCAGGGAGATATCTTATTAAATATATTACCTCAGTACTTAGTATAGTATTAGGTACATGATGAATACTGAATAAATTCATTACTTTGTTAAACATGTTTGTATTATATTTGAGAAGACAGATAGTAAACATGCAGATAAATAAAAACATAAACAAATTTTATAAAGTATAAATGTTTTTTAAAAACAAGACATATGGGATAGAAAGAAGCTAGGGTTGAAGTTGTGGATTGAGGAGTCCATGTTCCAGGGTCACCTAACATCCCAATATTCACATTCTCTCTGCACTTCTCCCACATTCAGTTATGGTTGATCTGTAAGTTCAATAGAACACCATGACTTCTGAGGCTATGTTATAAAAAAGCATTGCAGTTTCTGCCTTGATCTTTCAGACTGTTTGTTCTAGGAGAGACCAGCCTCCATGATGGGAAGGCACACAAATGGTCTTTTGGAAAGATCCATCTAGAGCTTAACTCTGGTATTGGGTGAATTTGGCAGACAGTAAGAGACAGGTGCAGGATGTATTATTTCGGTGGAACAGAAAAGAAAATAGAGAAATCCCAAAGCTACAAAATGGAGAATGATGGGGTAGGAGTTCCAGTTAGCACTACTCTTCACAGATAAGGTAGCTATTCCTATATAACAATTTATACATGGGTGTGCATGCACACATGCACAAACACATGCATACACAATAGCTCATCTCGGAATGCATAGGTAATATTTTGGCTGATATAGTTAATGCAACAACAGCTTTTAGTTATAGACAACAGGATCCACTCTAGCTAATGAAAACAGAGAGTGATTTATTAAAAGATAATGATACCTCATAATTCACTGGTAGAGCTGAAAAAAGAGACTCAAGGCTAAATTCTGTCACAACTCCCCAAACCATACCATAAAAATAGAGTTTCAGGAGGGAGGGAGATATTTTATTAAATATATTACCTCAGTACTTAGTATAGTATTAGGTACATGATGAATACTGAATAAATTCATTACTTTGTTAAACATGTTTGTATTATATTTGAGAAGACAGATAGTAAACATGCAGATAAATAAAAACATAAACAAATTTTATAAAGTATAAATGTTTTTTAAAAACAAGACATATGGGATAGAAAGAAGCTAGGGTTGAAGTTGTGGATTGAGGAGTCCATGTTCCAGGGTCACCTAACATCCCAATATTCACATTCTCTCTGCACTTCTCCCACATTCAGTTATGGTTGATCTGTAAGTTCAATAGAACACCATGACTTCTGAGGCTATGTTATAAAAAAGCATTGCAGTTTCTGCCTTGATCTTTCAGACTGTTTGTTCTAGGAGAGACCAGCCTCCATGATGGGAAGGCACACAAATGGTCTTTTGGAAAGATCCATCTAGAGAGGACCCAACTTATATACCACAACTTGCCATCTATACTATAGAGCTACTTTGGAAATAGATTAGTCAGGCCTTCAGAGGACTCAGTCCCACCTGAAACCAACTATAACTTAGTGAGAGATCAAAGGATAGAGTAACCAACTAAGCCTTTTCTGAATTACTCAATCCAGAAAGTTACAGTGAAAGAAAATACATGTTGAAGACAGCAGGTGGCATGACAGTTAAGGCACAGGACTTCCACACAACCACGGTTTGAGTTCCAAACCTAGTGTTTTGAAATCATGCCAGGTACATGTGTGTGCATAACCAAAATCCAGAGAAGAAAATGGAGGACAAAGGTTTGCAGCATAGCCAACCCCCCCCATGAGGGATGATTTCTTACTCTCCTGACAAGTATACATACCCTTTGGTAATAAAATAAAATAAGTGATAATTGATATTTTAAATCATTACATACTGGAGTAACTATCAATAACTAATATAAGCTCTCTTATATTGACAGTTTATGAAAGCCTCTCTTAGAAGACAATATCTGAGGAGAAACTAGCTTTTTGACTCTTTGGGAGTAAAACTTTTCAGTGAGAAGCAGTAGCAGGAGATGGCGCTTAGTTAGGGAGAGCTTGACTTTTCATGGGACAGAGGAAGATGAGTATATAAAGAGCCTAATAAATAGTGTGAAAGGAAAATGACATTAGAGATTTAAGTAGGGGCCAAGGTCTTTAAAATATTACAAGTCAAAGTAAAGAATTTTATTTTTTCTTAGTGCAATGCAAGTTATTAAAAAAGTTTTAATCATGAAGAAATTGAGGCTTCTTTTTTTTTCTTTTTTTTTGGAGAGGTTTATTCTTATTGGGCGCGTACGCTTGCCAGACAGACAGACAAAGACAGAGAGATAGAAAACGAGAAATCACGCCCCCCCCAGAGGGTATGGCCACACCACAATCCCTTCTCCTCCATTCTCCTCTTGGGATCTTGGGCACACATGCACATGTGCCCGGTGTGAGTTTAAGCCACCGGGTCCAGTACTCGAACCGCGGTAGACTACATGGGAGTCCAGTGACATAGCCATTATGCTAACTGCTAGCCCCAAGGAATTGAGGCTTCTTTATCTACTATCCAGTAAGTTTTGCTGTGAAGAATAGAATCTAGAATCAAATGAGGTCTTCTTTTTTCTTTTCTTTTCTTCTTCTTTTTTTTTTTTTTTTTTACAATGGATGCAATAAAGACATTTTTGTATGCTGATGGGAAGGGTCTTGGAGTGTGAGAGAAATGAAAGGTACAGGAGATAAATAGGATAATGATAGGACAATTGCCTTTAAATAAGCGAGAGGAATGAATTCAAATCACAAGAGAGGCTATTCCTCAGTAGCAGCAAAGACAGAAAGACGGGTAAATACAGGGACGTTGGAAGGTAGACTGGTAAATTTGTACAAATGAAATAACGTTGATTACCTTTATCTTCTCAATGAATTGTTCAGTTTAATTATGAACTAAAAGTGGGTATGTAGGAGGTTTGAAGAAAGATGAAGTAGTATTTGCTGCAGGTTTGATTAAACAAAACACACAGTTGGAATTTCTATTGCTTTCCACTCCTAGAGAAAACAATAATGAAGAGAAAAACTAGTTGATATGAGTTGTTCAGTCCAAAAGGCATGGCTGGTGGCAAGGAATGATAAAGGGTGAGGAGAGAATAAACAGCGAGATAATATGATGTTATTTCTTCTAGAATTCTAGAATTTTGAGTTAGATGAATCAGTATATGTTTACCCAAAATCATATCCTTTACCATTTTCTTTTTGTCCTTTGTATTCTTTTTTGGTTGGTCAAAACTGACAATTTCTATTTTTACCACTAGTGGTGTCAATATGATCATAACTAAGGACCTGGGACTTTCACTCCAACAAGAGACACTAATGATTATCCAGTGGGATTTATACATCCACAAACATGGACAAATGTTTACATTGTTCAATGTGGTATTCTGTGTCCCCGTGACAGGCAACAACACCTAATGCAGAAAACAGACTCAGTCTCAGCCATCGTCAAGCCTAGTCCAGCCTTCATCTACCATGTAGATAATCAGGCATGTTTTAAGTCTTTCTGCTTCTTAAATACTTCTGCTATGAAAGATGCTCCTTTGGCACACAGAAAACAGTATATTGTATTGTTCAGGGTGTGGTCTGTAAACCCAACGAGGTCTGAATTTTTTAAACTCTGAAGGATAATTTCATTTATAAAATGAGATAATAGAATGAGATAACATCTCATTCAGGTTTAAATAATTACATAAGCTTTTACATATAAAATGCTAATGTGAAGACTGTACTTAATAAATGTAATATAAGTGTTTGCTGCTAATATGCATATTACTTCTTTATGTAAATTAGAAGAATACATTTTCATATAGATGAAAAGATTTGAGCTTTTCAAATAAATTTTAATGTACACTTAAACTAGACATAATTTAGAAACTAACTGGTCTGACATAACCTTTTCCCCATTCATGGCCATAATTGTGCATAGCTTCTAAAGTAGGGTGTATGTGTGTATGTGTGAATGTCTGTGTAATTATGTACATGCCATGGTTTCTGTGGAAATATCAGGTTATTGGGAAACTCATGATGCATTTTTTGCATAGAAAAACAGAAACGTATGTCATAAGTTTGTCAATAACCTAATAATATGGTTTCTAGTGACTGATAGGTGGCGTACTGGTTGGGTTGCTAGATTCCCACGTGGCTGACCATGGTTCAAGTCTCAGACCTAGTGGTTTGCTTTCTCTCTTTCCCCTTCTCTCTCTCTCTGGTCAAATTAAAAATAATAATAATTATGATAATAAATAAAATAAATAATTTTAAAAATATGGTTTCTAGAGCATTTAGATGCTAGTTATAACATGACTTGCATTCTGATAAGACTTATTGTCATGTTATAGTTTAAGAATTCTAATTTACAATTTAATACTAAAATTTGAGTTAGAACTAAAAACATCAAATGAAACTCTAACGACTCTTACAATTGACCTTGAATAATTTTATGTGTATATTGTTCTACGAAAACAACTCACATGGACCTCAGGAAGTCTCCTCATTAACATTATCCTTGCAATTACAATAAATGCTTCAGTCATATTCATGCATTTATAGCTCTTTCTACCCACAATGAGCAGGTTTAAGTTGTTTTCATTTAAACCTATACAGATTAATTATTTAGGCTAGGTTTCTTTTAAACACAATTACCTTGAAGAAGAAAGATGAGTTTTTGAAAGCGTCTAAGGAATTTATGCAAAAAAGAAAAAAAAAAGTGCAGAAGTTGCTTTTCATTTTTAGAGAGCTCCCCCCTCCCCGTATTTAAAGTCTACATTATGGAGTATTCATTCTGTAAATTAAACCTTTGATTCCTAGTGGTATTATGCTGAGCTAGTTTATTGTACCTATTTGCAAATACCACTAAATTAGTGAATGCTTTATTTTTCTTTGCCTAAGATGCCAAAATGTATCACAACATACAAAGGACATCTTAAATGTTACCAAAATAGAAAGTTTTTGTGTCAGCTATGAGAAGCACAATGTCACTATGTAGTCACTACAGGTGTCCAAAGATATGTGAACATATGAGATGAAAAAAAAAGAAAGAAAGAAATGAAGGCACTCTTAAAAAGTTAAAAGCACACTATTACTATATGAATATCATGGAAAAGTCACCTAGGGGCACCTAATCATTGAAGCACAGCTACTGAACTTGAAGCATGGTTTGATGAAACTAGGCTATAGGGAATTTTCCCCAATCCCACTCTTTTCTTGCTCCAAATGTTACTGTCGGCACGTCAGATTCCCTGGGGTCATCTAAGGTGAGCAAGAGATTTGATGGAACAGATTGTCAGAAACAGAGCAAAGGAAATGGGGCAAAACTGCAGTTGCTTAGACATTTCCAGACAATTTTGTTACTATATTTTGAACAGTGACTGACATGGGGATGGCACAAAATTCCAGGAGGGACAGAACCTGAGAAGACATGGCATTTACATAGCTAACATATTTCTACATCCTCTTTATTTAGACTTAAACCACTGTCTTTGGTAAATAGAAAATAATTTAAAAAAAATAAAAAAAAACTTGAAAGGTCTTTATGCTCTTTGTGCATAAGGAATGGAGTTTTGAAAGGGACCTAGTAACCAGGAAAGAGAAGAAAAAGGGAGCTCAGTGTACAAAAGAAAAGAATGCTCTTTCCCCTGAGAATTCAACAAGAAAATAGACCTGATTTTATTATCCATTTTAAGGAGCTGTCCAAATGAGCATCGTATCTCTCTCTCTCTTCCTGATTCTCTTTTCACATATATAGTATAACACACTAGAAAATATGGAAAAAATATAAGAATTGATAGCAGACAACTTTTCTTGTTGTTGTTCTTAATTCGTCATAGTGCCGGTGTACTGTCTGGGAGAGAAAAAGAGAGGGAGAGAAAGAGAGGGAGAGAAAGAGAAAGTGAGAAAGCACCCCCTGGGGGAATGACCACACAGCAGTCCCTACTCCTTCATTTTCCTCTTAGGATTTTAGGTGTGTACTCACACACATCCAGAGTGTTTTTTGAGTCACTGAGTTCAGTCAACCATGTGGGACACAGCTGCTTTAAACATCTTGACCCCTGACTGGCCCTGTTTTTTGTTTTGTTTTTAGCTTACTTATTTCTTCTGTAAATGAAAGACAGAAAAAGAGCATTCTTAACAGGGTCTTCATGTTGCAGTCCTTCTCCAGCCTCAGCCAGCCCCAGATCACAGGCCTATATACAAAGAGAAAGTGAGAAAGCACCCCCTGGGGGAATGACCACACAGCAGTCCCTACTCCTTCATTTTCCTCTTAGGATTTTAGGTGTGTACTCACACACATCCAGAGTGTTTTTTGAGTCACTGAGTTCAGTCAACCATGTGGGACACAGCTGCTTTAAACATCTTGACCCCTGACTGGCCCTGTTTTTTGTTTTGTTTTTAGCTTACTTATTTCTTCTGTAAATGAAAGACAGAAAAAGAGCATTCTTAACAGGGTCTTCATGTTGCAGTCCTTCTCCAGCCTCAGCCAGCCCCAGATCACAGGCCTATATACGCCTGGCATACTCAGGAAAGTCCCCTGACATGAACCTGGAACATTTCACATACTCCAGCCTCGTAGAGAATAAGTTTTACTGTTGCTCTACTTTCTGGCCCAATAGACTGATGTATTAAAATAAAAATGTCGGGACCAGCAGTTAGCGTAATGGCTATGTCACTGAACTCCCATGTAGCTGACAGCGGTTCGAGACCTGGGCCCAGTGGCTTAAACTCACACTGGGAGCATGTGTGTGCATGCCCAAGATCTCGAGAGGAGAGTGGAGGAGAAGGGATTGCGGTGTGACCATCCCTGCTAGGGAAGTGATTACTTGCTTTCTATCTCTCTGTCTTTCTCTGTCTTTCTGGCAAGCACTCATGTCCTATAGCAAAAACCTCTCCCCCACAAAAATAAATAAATAAATAAATAAAATTTTCAAAAATGTCTTTTTAGTTAAGTAAAAATTTATTACAACTTTTTTAAGGGAGATTTTTGCTGTAGGCGCACTCGCTGGAGAGACAGATAGTGACAGAGAGACAGAGAACAAGAAATAACCCCTCCGGGGGATGGCCACACTGCAATCCCTTTCCTCCAGTATCCTCTCAGGATTTTGGCCACATAAACACACACACATACACACACACAAACACACGGCATGGGTTCTTTTAAGCCACTGAGTTCGAGACGTGAACTGCCATTGACTACGTGGGAGTCCAGCAATGTAACCATTACAACATCTGCTGGTCCCTATTATAATATTTTTATTTAAATACTGTAAATTATTAAGAAGAAAACAAGAGAAACAGTTTGTTTATCTGTGAATGTGAGAAGACTGAGGAACAATGTAGTGTTAAATATTTTTCCAATGTACATGTACATAAAAAATGTATCCTTAGGAACCAGCAGTTAGCGTAATGGCTATGTCGCTGGACCCCCATGTAGTCCACCGCGATTCGCATCCTGGACCCAATGGCTTAAAACTCACGCCGGGCGCGTGTGCGTGCGTGCCCAAGATCCTGAGAGGACAATGGAGGAGAAGGGATTGTGGCGTGACCATCCCTCCTGGGGGGTGATGTCTCGCTTTCTGTCTCTATGTCTCTCTCTGTCTGTCTGGCGAGCACACGCGCCCTATGGCGAAAAACCTCTCCAAAAAAAAAAAAAAAATGTATCCTTCTGGGTGGTTTGATCATTAGCCTTACAGCACTTACATTTGTTTCTTGGAGTTTTCACAGCATGTCTCATCCTTTTTTACCTCACTTCCTTTAATTCTTGGAGACTCTGATGAGGCCTGCTTTTAAGAAAAATGAGAGAGGATAAATATTTAGGTAGAAGTGTATTTTTATTTTAAGTAGCTGGCTGCTGATACAGGGATGGGAATAGTGAGATAATAAAACATAAATTTATAAACAAAATACTGAAATTAGATTTGGGATCTTCACAAATTATTTTTTTACACACTCACTTTGTTTGTGTGCATGTGTGAGAAAGACAGATTTCAATATATTGTAAAAATGATATTATAAATGTTCAACCTGATTTGACCTTAAAAAGATAGATTTTTGGGGGCCAGCAGATGGCATAGCAGTTATATCACTAGACTCCCACACAGCCAAGTTCTGGGCCCGGTGGCTTGAAACTCATGCAGGGTGTGTGTGTGCGTGCCCAAGATCCCGGGAGGAGAATGGAGTAGAAGGGATTGCAGCGTGGCCATTTCCCTCACCCCTGGAGGTGGGAGGGGGGTGATTTCTCACTTTCTCTCTCATGGTGTTTTTGTCTGTCTCCTGCAAGTGCATGTGCCCTAAGGCAAAAGCCTCTTTAAAAAAATATTTTCTCAAAAAAAAAAAAAAAAAAGAGAGAGGGAGAGATTTTCTCTACAGAGAAACAAAAATCATTCAAAAATAAAAACTGATTCCAGTTATAGGTATTACATGGGTTCTACCAGTGGCCTAGGATTTGTGTTTTATATATAAATTACATATTTACATTTTATGAGTTATTTAAATATAAAATGATACAAAACCACTGTGTGGTTAACCATGTGGAATCTGGCACCCTTAACCCAGGATCTAATATGTTAATATACATGTTCAGTGTTAACTGAAGGGAGGTGTATAAATAAATTCACACCAATATATTAGGTTGTCAGGAAAGTCATGATACATTTTTGGGTAAAAAAGCACAGAAAAATACATCATGACTTTATTGACAACCTAATAGCTGCTTTCAGTGAGGCTGACACATCTGATAGACAGAAGGCAAATGAAAGCAGATGAACACTTTACTCTTGTGGCAGAGCTGCAGAGGGGTTGTTCCCACAAGCCTAGGTATGGCCTTGTAAGATCTGAGGTGGCCAGAGGCCTCAGCCAATCTTTGTTCTTGAGCAGTATCTGTCTGTTTACCTCAGAGTAAGGTACAAATATCATTTTGAGAGGAAAATAGTGCTCCAAGGAGTCCTGACTTTCTAGATCTCAGAGTACCTCTGCATTTAAGCAAAGGAATAGTCTTTGTTCTCTTCGTTATAACTTTCTGTCACTGTCCTTATCCTTCTCTCTATCTCTATTTTTTCTATATTCTACAAATAGTTCTTGAGCACATATGATATGCTATACACAGTACAAAATAAGAAAAATACAATTTCGATGACTGCTGTGCATACAAGCAAAATATAAAGTGAGAACATCATTTGTGACAAGTAATAATTTTGACTTTGACTAATTTATACAATGTTTTTGTTATGAAGTGAATCTTTTTTTTCCCCAAAAATGTATTCCTTCTTTATTGAGCTGTAATCTAGATCAGTTTAATTTCCTTACTCTTCTTCTAAATATGAAACTTTGTTTCTTGTCTTTGTCTGTGAAATGATAGTATACCAACTGGATTATCTGTTACTCTTTATTTGGTTTTAGAGATCCTCATCTTGGTATTTTGAGCAGCCAAAAATCCCAGTATTTCTGTCTGCAATGATTCCAAAGCAGTGAAGCAAGCTATTTCACTTGAATGCTGTTATCCATGACAAAGGAGCTAACAGCTTAATTCCAGGGGTCTGTTATTATTTGTAAACTGGCTCTTAAATAAGGATACTTACAGATGCCTCTTGCTCCAGATGGTACCATTTAACTGCCTGTGTTACTCATGAGTGGTTTTCTGCGTTAGCTTTAAACAAATACTTAACACAGCAATTCTGTTATCAAGAATTCTCTCTCGAAATTGGAACAAAATCCTGAAGTGCTGCATGAAGTGGCAGCACAAGCAATTTCCTCCAGCATGGGACACATGGGTTAAAAATAAATGGAGCATGACAGTCCTCGTGGTAATAAAAAGAACCGTAGCCAAGCAGAGAGAGAAAAGATGTCTGGAGCTAGTCTGAAGACCTGAGCGCAAGTCCTTGCTCCGCTACTTAACAAGCTTTGTGATCTGAGTAGGTCACAAAAAAGTGGGAATGAGGATATTCTTCTACAGAATGTCTTTGTGGACTAAATAAGATAATATTTTCCAGGGACCAGATTGTGGTGCAATGGTAACACAGAGCTCTGAGAAAATGGAGTTACATGGGGAGGGCTCGGGATTGTGTGCAGGGTTGTGTCCCAGTGAGGCAGATTCTGGCTAGGCAGTAAGAATAAGTAACAGGAGGGGAGGAAAAAAGGACTGTGAAACCACTCAGCCCACTTTAACTTAATGAAAGTCACTTTCTTCCCTGCCCTTTGTTCCTCTGGCCAAAACTAGCATTGTAACCCTAAGGCACACAAAAGAAACTTAAATATGTATATACACACATACATATATATACATATTGTTTTTTTTTTCTTTTCCTCAACAATATTTCTGATGTATCTTTCCTCAACACTATTTCTAGGGGAGAAATAGTTGCCATGGTTGCATTCATTTCAGAAATATTAACTTAGACCAGGAATAAATTTCTTCAATGAAGTAAAAGACTTCACAGTCTTTAAGATGCTCCGTTATTTGGTGACTTTCCAGGAAGACACACATGCCTGAGTTTCATAAACTTATTTGACTCCCAGCCTGTACTCTTCTTGTGAAGATATTTCATGGAACACATTTTGAGTGAAACTATGCTAATCTCTAAAGTGTTGTTCAAATGTAAGCTGTCAAAAATTTAGTAGACAGTTATCTAGGACCTGCCATTTGCTTATTGTATTCTGAAATTTTTTTTTTTAATTCATAAATTAATCCCTTTTTTCTTTCTTGAGCTAGGAAGACCTGAGCGCAAATCCCTGCTCTGCTACTTATTAGCTTTATGACTTTACTAGGTAACAAAGTAGGGAAGAGATCACCTTCCACAGAATTTTTTTTTTTTTGGAGAGGTTTTTCGCTATAGGGCACGTGCGTTCGCCAGACAGAGAGAGACATAGAGACAGAAAGCGAGAAATCACCCCCCAGGGGGGATGGTCATGCCGCAATCCCTTCTCCTCCATTCTCCTCTCCGGATCTTGGGCACACACGCACACGTGCCCGGCGTGAGTTTTAAGCCACCGGGTCCAGGATGCGAACCGCAGTCGACTACGTGGGAGTCCAGCGACATAGCCATTATACTAATTGCTGGTTCCCCACAGAATTTGTTTGTGAACTAAATAAGATAAATAATATTTTCCAGGGGCCAGTTTAACTTTCTTGTTCTCCTTGTAAATATGAAATGTTGGGAACCAGCAGTTAGCGTAATGGCTATGTCGCTGGACTCCCACGTAGGCGACCGCGGTTCGTGTCCCGGACCCGGGGGCTTAAAACTCACGCCGGGCGCGTGTGCATGCATGCTCAAGATCCCGAGAGGAGAATGGAGGAGAAGGGATTGCGGCGTGACCATCCCCCCTGGGGGGTGATTTCTCGCTTTCTGTCTCTATGTCTCTCTGTCTGTCTGGCGAGCGCACACGCCCTACAGTGAAAATCTCTCAAAAAAAAAAAAAAAAAAAAAGCTTTCCTTAAAGCCAGCAGGTGGCATGGTGATTAAGGTGCTGGACTCCCACATGACCACTCATGGTTCAAGTCCCGGGCCTGGTGACTTGGGAATCATGCTGGGCTCATGTGCGTACATGCCTAAAATCGCAAGAGGAGAATGGAGGAATAGGGATTGCTCTGTGACCATTCCTTCTGGGGGTGCTTTCCCACTTCCCTTCTCACTGTCTCTCTCTTTTCCAGTGAGTATATGTGCTCTGTGGCAGAAACCTTTTTTTTTTTTAAATAAAAAAGGAAAAAAAAGTTTTTCTGCCTGTCAGGATGAACTCATTATATATAACATTTTAAAATAAATAATAATGATATTTAGTACATCAAATACTCAAAAAAAAAAAACAAAAAAAATGCATCTATCTTCACAAGTTTGGGGAACACTACCTATACTCCTCAGCCTTACATTTAAAACACAAATAGGCATTTTTTGGTTTCCTTTTTGGACTCTTTGCTCTAGGATTTTATTAGCATAGCTTAAGGTAAAGCTCTGTGATATGTTGACACTAGTTTTGCATTCCTTTAAGTAACACCTGCAAAATATTAGAGTATTAGAAAAACAGTTTAAGTACTAGATAAATATTAGATTCAAATCTTAAATGCCACTTACTTTCTCTGTGATCTCCACAATTTACTCAAACTCAGACTCAGATTTCTCATATACAAGTGGGTGTAGTAATACAGGCCTTATAAAATATCCAGGAAGCACAAAGAAGAAAATCATTAGATGAAAGTTACTGGCATACATCTGTTACTTTGAAGCATAATAGGAAGCCATGTATTTACCTATTTTTTTAAAAAATGGGTTTAGGATGAGAATTAGCATATGAACACAAATTCCCTAGTTGGTTGGTTGTTTTGTTTTTGGGGTTGTGTGTGTGCTTCTTTCTTTCTTTATTACTAGTTTTTAGTTTTGCTATAGAGTGTATGCTATTGCCTGGGAGAGACTGGGGGTGGGGGGTGGGGTGGGTGGGGGCGTTGTGAGTGAGAAATCACCCTTCCAGGGTGGATGGCCATGCCACAGTCCCTTCTCCATTCTCTTAGGCACACATGCACACATGCTTGGCTGATTTTCAAGTCTGGAACCCAAACTGATCAGTTGGCCCAGTGGAATCCAGTGTCCCAACCTCCACTCCACTGGCTGGCCCCAAATTTCCTAGTTTTAACAATTAGGAACAGACTTATTTTTATTGCAACAACTCTAAATGACAATGTAGTGAATTCAATTTATGTTGTAAAGAATAAGACAAAATAGCTAATCCATGCTGCATGTCTATGCCTATAGGAATCTTTAAAAATTTGTCTCAGGGATCAGCTGATGGCATAATGGCTATGTCACTGGACTCCACTGTGATCAAATGCAGTTTAAGTCTCGGGTACAACATCTTAAAACTCATACCATGAATGAGTACCCAAAATCCCAAGAGGACAATGGAGGAGAAGGAATTGCAGTATGGCTGTCCCCTCTTGCTTTCTCTTTGTCTCTCTCTGTCGCTTGGCAAGTACATGAGCCCTATAGCAAAAAAAAAAAAAAAAGAAAAAAGAAAAGAAAACTCTCTTAAGAAAAATTGTCTCATATTTCTTCATGTCCTTTTGCATGTTCATTACTACTTAGCTTTTATACTAAGATTGGAATTTTTGCCATTTATGGTTTAAAAATTCTAGACTAAATTTAATGGCCTCTTTTTATTTTATATTTGTGATGGTCTCAGAAATTATACCAACTGAATTAATTATTCTCAATATAAAATTAATTATCTGCATTGAATTAACGCTTTATTCCACTTTCAGCATCTGCTTCATCAGTCTGTTGATCACTGTCGTCTATGAAAATCATTGTGAACATAAACTCAGATTGCAGGAAATTTCACTGAACTTATAACACTTGTGGATTTTTTTTTTCTTTTCTTCTTTTAGAAAGAGATTTTTGCTACAGGGTGCGTGTGCTCACCAGAGAGAGAGAAAGACACAGACAGAAAGTGAAAAATCACCCCCAGGGGGATGGCCATGCTGCACTCCCTTTTCCTCCATTCTCTTCTTGAGATTTTTGGGCACATACCCAGTGTGAGGTGAGTTTTAAGCTGCTGGGTTGGGAACTCAAATTGTGGTTGATTACATGGGAGTCGAGCAACATAAGCACTACCAGCCATCTGCTGTCCCCAGCACCTGCGTATTCAGATGTGAAAGGTGGTTGCCTTGGAATCTTGAGTGTTTTTAAGGAACTGGAAGTCATCCAGAATAAGACTCCCCTTCTGGCATATCCAGCATTGTTGTTGGGATAGATCTGAGAGCAAGGGGTTAGTATGACTGTCCTGTAGACCCATAACTAATTCACACCAACAATTGCCCTTGTAGTCTTGCTTCTTAAACTTGATTATTCTGGAGTTTTCTTGGATAAACTCAATTATTCTTGGTAGGAATGCTCACTCCAGAGCAAGTCTCTCTTTTTACTCTATTGCACTAGAGTTTATTCAAGTCTGCTAAATTTTCCCATCTGTTTCCAACTGTTATGTTCAATTCTTTAAGTTTCTGGTCAACACTACTTTGAATTGCTATAATGTTCTAATTGCCTTGATTTTCATTCCAATGGGACTTTTAGGGAGGTCACCTATCTTGAAATAGAAAATCTTAAATTTATTTCTCCCTGTTATTACCTTTTACATCTTTTTAAAGTCCATACATGGTTGCAGTGAGACCTTTTGTTTTTACTCTCCTTTTAAAGCATATTTTATTATAGTCACCAAAGGATTTTATTTCTAAGATTTGGGTTCCTATTTAGAGTTGAATATATATCAATCATTTATTCATTCATCAAGTATTTGCTGAGTACCTCTTAGATACCAGATTATGAAAATATACATATTCAGCCTTACTGGCTTGGAACTATACTCCTTTCTGCAAACACAGAGCAGGGTTTCCTTCCTCTTTTCACAAGAAGAATGGCTCTAGCTTTACCTTTCTGGTAATTTAACCTATTAGCATAGCATATATTTGCTCTTTGTTTAAAAAAGTTGCTTAATGTCTGTAAGATAAACATTTTCATTCTAACTTGGCAACTAAAAATAATACTTAGGATGAAACATCAGGCTTCAAAAAACACCAGAAAATTAAACTGACATTTTAATTTCACTGTCAATATAATGTATGTTCCAGAGATGAGGTCTAATGTAATTGTTGCCATCATGTAAGATACAACTAATGGTCTTTAGTGTAAGGAGCTGTTTTTAAATTGAATGATCTGAACTTATTTTTACAGGTCCCCTAAGACATCTAGAGTTAAAATACATTTTGCTATGTTGAAGAAAGAATGTACTAGTATTAAAATGGGAAGAGTTTCTAAGATACATTATGGAATTCCTCCTTTCACAACTTACAGAACAATCTGTGTTCTTATGTGTATATGGGAATTTAAGTGTGGTTATCCTTGAGGGTTAGAAACTGTACCAAGTAGCCTCTAAAATCGTTCTCAGTCGTAGGACCTATGGGTAGTTCAGTCTAGTTATTTCCAGTAAATGAAGTGTTGTGAAAATGCCAAAATACACATGAATTATTCTGCAGACACAAAGGAGTATATAGCAGAAGACGTGACTTAGTAATCCCGGAGATCTGTGCTTCTCAGAATGGGAAATGAATAGCCCCAGAGGTATATAGAGTGTTATGCAGGTCTACAGGGGGACTTCAAAAGTTCAGGGAAAAATGGAATTAAAATAAGACTTTGTAGTCAGCTGGTGGCATGGTGGTTACGGTGTCTGGATCCCACAAGGACATCTGCTCTCTTTGAGTCCCAAGTCTGGCAACTTGAAAAACATGCTCAGCTTATGAGCATGCATGCCCAAAATCCCTAAAGGAGGGAGAAATGGAAAAGAAGAGATTGTGGAGTGGCCATCCTCCACGGAGAGTGCTTTCTCACTTTTTTTCTCAATCTCTCTCTCTCTCTAGTGAGTGCACATACATGCTACCAAATGTTTAAAAAATGACTTCATTTTGATGCAAACATTTTCGAAATCCATGTAGATTTTTCCTAAAACACATTTTCCACAAACTTAAAAAAATCCCTAGTATTTCAAAGTCATAAGATATATGTGTTCTATCTTTCTACCATGCCAATAATCCTTAAAAAATATTTTTCACTTTATTTTCTTTTTATTAGAATACATATTATATTATAGAGTAGAAACCATAAATTCTTGCATTAATTAAAAAGTAAAACATCAGACTTCAAAATAACTTTGGACTACTTTATACTATTCTTCGAGTAAATCCCAATGGCACTCATTACCTCCGCACTCTTTTACTCTGGTGGGAATGGTGCAAGGCTCTTCTGCGGGTGAAAACAAATGGTCAAAAATACTGGTTTCATTATCTGTATCATTCTACAGCTCAAGTAACAACAGTTTTAATGCTAGTGATCAATTTACCTAGATATCAACAAAAATTTTGCTTTGAGACCAGCATATTAAAATTTGATCTTTGAAAAATTTGATAGAAAGGAGACATAAGCCAACCTCACGGCCATATTTTTTATTGGTTATTTGTTGTAACAAATTAAATATGCACACGTGATGGAGAGTTTAATGTCAAAGTACAGTGTGCAGAATTGGCCTTGGCATCTTCATTAGACTGCACAATCTATGGCTGGCTGCCAGAGCATCCACAGCTCCTCTTCACTCTGTGACTAATTCTCTCTCTCTCTCTCTCTCTCTCTCCTTTTTCATCTTGGTGAAACGCTAAGTTACCATCTCAGGACATTCACAGCTGAATCTCTTCAAAATACTAAAATAATCTGAAACTCATGATCTTGGAGATAAAGTGCCTGCATATTCAAATTACTCAAATGACAACTTTATTTTTAGCTAATTTTCATTATGGATGCCTCTTAATTTTTTATTTAAATATAGATAGAGCCATGAATCCAAGAGATATTCCTCCACCCCCAATTTCAGGCATCTATTTTAGAGACTTCTGTAAATAGAGAAATCTGTAAGTATGTGGCCCCATGTTAACTTCACATCTTTCCCCCCAAGTATGTCTAACATTTAAGCCCAGAGTCAGGGCCACAGTAAGTCTCTCAGGGAAATTGGACATGTTATTTTTCACACTTCTTCTTACTTTCTTTTCCCTTCACCTGAGAAGACCACTGGTGAAAAATATTTGTTCACCTTCTGCCTTTCCCTTATTTTTGTGGGGAGCTACAGACTGACAAGATCTGTCCCAATCCTGGTATTTTTAAGCTTTTGCTAAGCATGAAAGCCCAAGATGCATACTGTTCTACACAGTTCATATTTAAGCATCCATGGACACAGTAAAAATAATTTCATGAATGAATTTAAGAACATGGATGGATTTTGAAATTATGACTTGGAACCTCCAACAGTGAATATCGGAGAATGATCATAATAACTCGGATCTTATTGTTAAAGGCAACGTATAGATTCGACCTTCTTGGCAGTTCTGAATTCCTACAAAATCCCTATCCAAGGTCATTCAGCCTCTTCTTGAACATTTTCACTAAAAAGTATGTTTCTGAATACTTTAAGTAAAAATTCATTGCCCAAAATAGCCAGTCACATTCACAAATTCCACTGCTAAAAGTCTAGTTGTGAAAATGGTCCAGAAATCTGCCATCTTATATTTTCTACTACTGGTTTTTGGGATGCTGTCAGGTATAAGATACTAAAGTCATATCAAATGATGTACCTTTAAATATTAAAAGGAATCATCTCTTCCATTAAACTAGTGGTTTGAACTGGCTTATGGTAGGTTACAATAGTAAATTTTGAAATTTTAATGAAAATTGCAAGCTCATTATTAAGCTATTCTTTATTAAAAATTAAATTAGACAAATTTTAATTAAAGAAATTATATTTAGAGAGGAGCCAGCAGGTAGCATGGTGGTTAAAGGCACTGGACTCCTACATGGCTGACCGTGGTTTGAGTCCCAGACCTGGTGGCTTACTTTCTCTCTCTTGCTTTCACTCTGTTCTTCTCTGGTCAAATTAAAATAAATAATAAAGTTATATAAAATAGTTTTTAAAAAATGTATATATTTAAAGGGCCAGCAGATGGCATGCTGGTTAAGATGCTGAATTCCCACATGGCCAACATAGTTCAAGTCCTGAACTCAGTGGCTTAAAATTCATGCCAAGCATCGTGTGTGTGTGTGTGTGTGTGTGTGTGTGGGTGACAAAAATCCAAGGAGGAGAATGGAGGAGAAGGAATTATGGTGTGGTCATTCCCCCTAGAGAGGAATTTCTCACTTTCCTTCTCACTGTCTCTCTGGTGAGTACACTTGGCCTAGGACAAAAATCTTAGAAAAACAAATTATATTTTAAAAGACAAAAATACAGAGTAATACTTCCTAATAACAGCATAAAAGTTTAGTTACTCTTACCTATGATTAAGGTTTCTTATGTTTATATCTGCATGGTAGAAATACTACACATATACCATACAGACTGCATGATGTTTTCACCTCTCCCAAATTCACTTATTAGAAAACCAGATCCCCATTGTGGCGATATTTGGAGTGGAACCATTGGGACATGATTAAGTCATGAGGGCAGAGTCCTTACAAAAGGAATTACTGCCCTTACAAAAGAGATCCCAGAAAGTTTATAGGCCACTTCACCTTGTGAAGATGTTCTATCTGTAGACTAAAAAGTGGGCCCTCACCAGACACTAAATCTGCTAGCATTTTCTTAGTTTTCTAAGCCTCCAGAACTGTGAGAACAAAATAAGTTTCTGTTGCTTATAACCCACTCAGTCTGTGGTGCTTTGTTATAGTAGTTTGAAAAGACAAAAACACTATTGTGTCCTTTCAAGGTATTAAAATACTCTGAAACACAAGAAGTTGGAGATAAAGCTTCTGCATGTTCAAATTACTCAAATGACAACTTTATTTTTAGCTAATTTTCATTATGAATGTGTCACAAATTTCTAACTAAATGTAGATAGAGCCATGAATTCAAGAGATATACCCCTCCCTTGATTTCTAAGTATTGCGTCTTAGTGCACATCACTCTTTAACCCTGCATTCAGTTATGTCATTCTGGTCTCTGGGTATCGGCTATGGCAGTAATACTTACACCATGGAAATGAAAAAATTGTGGAAATAAATCACTTTATTTCTTTTTTCTGAAGACCTGGTTTTTGAACATTTACCACCACACTACTACTTAATCTCCTATCCAGCCTTAAAAAAATTGTATGTAGTTCCTTTTATCATTTTATAATCTCTCAAAATTAATTTCTCTATGATTTCATGATCAACTCATTCTCCCATATCTCCAGATGTCCATTAATTTTTGTTAGTTTCCTGAACCTAAGAAAACATTTTAAAAGCTCAATAGAAGAATTCCAATGTAATGCAGAAGGCATTTTTATTTTTACATGATCTAGGACAAGAGTTAATCATTGTTTAAAAATAGCACTTAGGTGCTATACATATTTAAAAAGCTCAAAAATTATAAAAATTTCTCACCTACCACCAAGTTCCAATGTCATGACTAAGAGAATATCATGAGGGTCCAGATGGTGTGAGATGGTAAAACATGAAGCTCTCCAAGGCTGATCCACTTGGAAAGGTTCTAGGTTCACATCTAGAGACCTTTCTGAGGCATGTGCCTCTGATCTAGGGCTTGCTGAAGCTAGGAGTGGAACATAGTGTTGGGCCTCTGCTGCGGTACTGTCTCTCTCCCATGCGCGCTCATTAAGGAAATAAACTTAAAAAAAAAGTGCCAAGAAAAACTTAATATGTTAACAAAAATGGTAAACCATTATTAGACATTACAAACATTAACAGTATCTGGGTAACAAGAAGAGATATTTCTACTATGTGCTTCAATGATCAGAACAAATGTCAGATATTGCTCCCATTGTGATAACTCATTTTAATAACAACATCGATAAGTTAGGGCAAGTCATCAGAGGAATATCCATAATGGCAAGGAGTCTAGTATTGATTTTGTTACTCTATCACATGATAAACTTTCTATGGTTTAGTTAAATTAATACTAAAATTTGTTTACATTCTCAGGTCATTCACTAAAATTATTACAGATTATTTTATAATTTAATAATATGCATATTAATAGCTGAAAGCTGGTTCTATAATAAGCCCATTTTCAACCTGTTAAAAAATTTAGATGAGCAAAACATTCTTGACATTAGTTTAATCTCCACCTTCATATTTTAAAAATCATTCTGTATATTTACAGGACAAAAATAAAACTTCAAATCTTTAACAAATGTGGAAATACAGATTGATTTTTTAGCAGAATAAGGAACATTAAAACCTAGTCTTTAAAGTGCTATTATATTTAATTAATGCAACCAAAAATAACTGTGATTAAACAATGTTAATAGAAGAGACTATGTGCTGTACAACAACTTCAACTATTATGTTATGGAAGGAGACATTGAGGCTGGGGCAGAAATGGACCACATTGGAGACAAGAAAGGCTAAAAACAAGGTGGCCAGTAATGAGGACACTGCAATGCAATAACCAGATCACATCACAGGGAAGCTGTTAGGAGTGCCAATGGAGGTTGAAAAGAACAATTTACATTTAGCATTCTACATAAAGGTCATAGATAAGGTTATAAAATATAAACATACAAACAAAATCATCAAGGGTATAAATACAGAAAAACTATAAAGTATTATGGTCAGAATCTTAGGAACAAGAGAAAAAGCATTTAAAAGAGGCTATAATGTCAAATATCAAAAATGAGAAACTGAATAGTATATATAATTTATTTGCACAGAATTCTGAATAAGCTTCAGTCATAAATATCATCTTTTATAGAAGTTTGTTTTTTATGGCCCTATTCATAACCAACAATGCAAGTGTGTGTGCACAAAGGAGACAGTATGAGAGCAAGAAGAACCCTAGACAGGATGCTCTAGTGCTGCGATATCTTCCTCCAGCCTATCAAGATCTCCGGCACATACTCGGTGTGTTTCAAGTTGACTGGGCCTGGGATCCAAACCCATGGCAGGCCATGTGGCTTCTACCACTGCAGCACAGTATGCTACCAACTGTGCCACCTCAGCTGGTTGATATACTGTCATATTTTAATGAATAAGTTGTTAATTTTTTTTCTTTAAGTCTTTGTAAGCTATGCATTACTTTTTTTTTTTTTTTTTTTTTTGGCAAGGTTTTTGCTATAGGGCACATGCACTCTCCAGAAAAACAGAGAGAGACAGACAGATAGAAAGTGAGAAATCACCCCCAGGGGGTATGGCCATGCTGCAATCCTTTCTCCTCCATTCTCCTCTCGGGATCTTGGGCACGAACGCACATATGCCCAGCATGAGTTTAAGCCACCAGGCCTGGGACTCGAACCATGGTTGACTACATGGGAGTCCAGCCACATAACCATTATGCTAACTGCTGGTCCCGCATTACTATTATATATAGAAAAATCAAATAGTTACAAGGTAACTAAAAAATAAATAGGAAACTACTAATGCCAAGTAAAAGAATATTTTATGTCAGTGGAAATAGACTTGTACAGTCAGTGGTTAAGGCATTACACCGCAAAATGAAAAACTAGGACAAATCACTTAATATACCGAGAAGACTTAAAGGAGTTGAGTTTTAGGAAAGAAAATTAGATGCTGAGTAGACTGGCTAAACTGACCTTATTTTATTTTTATACTAGAGTGCGTGCACATGTATATGAGAATGAGAGAGAAAAAGAAAGAGAAAGAGAATTAAGCAGTGTCAGGTTATGCTATGAACCTTTTCCTGTCAGATTTTAGGCATTCATGCACATGCCTCATGCGTTTTAGGTTGGCTAGGACAGGATTTAAACCACGGTCACCATGTGGGATATAGCTTTTCTTGAGCAGTGCATTATTGTGCCATGGAGTCACTCCAGCTGGTTCTTGAAATGAACTATAGAACTGAAAATGGACCTTTACTTTTGAGAAACAAGAACTGGGTGCTTCTTAATACTTGAGCTTGAAGTTTGGACATTTGTACCAGAATATCTGAGAAATAATATCTTTCTTTTCTCAAGCATGATGCAGGAATTTTTCCTTTCATGTAGTTGTATCTCTGATAATTTTCCATCACCACTGGGAGATTCATCTTTTTGAAAAGTATCTTTCTCTGCACACACAAAAAAATGAACGTGTTCCAATAGAAAACTAAACAAGTAAATCTACAGGATGAAGCAATAGTTCTGGATTTAACAAAACCATATTGAAAGAAATTGGTTTTCTTTGTGTAGTGTTAGAGAATGCATTTAGAAAAAAAAGGATTTTTTCCTTCAAATTACCTGTTTTCTCTATTTAAATCCAAGTTGACTTTTGTGGGAAAATAACCTTGTCTTTCGTAGCTATTTGTAAAGTTGAAGTAAGAAGAATCTTTCCGTGGCACGAGGATATGCTGGAATGTACGTGTCCTCCCAAATGTTAAAAACTTATTTAGATTTGCAAAGAAATTGTCTTCATACAATGAAAACCTCTTAGGAAATCCAACTGCTTATTTGTTTGTTCTTTCAAGCAAAACAAATAATCATTAAAAAGGTTCAGCTTCAAATTAAGACCTCTTAAAGGCTTAGAGGGACTTGCTCACAAAAGTTCAAATCCCTTAGAAAATGGCTCATCGCTGTCTCAGAAAAAGAGAAAAATAGCTACTGATGAGATTCAAATCATTCTCTATCTTCTCTTTCATTAATTTTAAACATAATTCATAGGCCATTATGCTCTGAAAACCAAAAGAATTATTCCTTATTGTAGCCCACCATTTTTCATCATTATACACACACAATGTCCAATTTCACCTCACTCATTCAAAATGGCGCTTAATGCAGGCAGTAAAGATTAACTCCAATACTTACATTTGGCTTTAATTCATAAATTTATAAAGAGTCTTACTCATCTAAATATGTATTTACACAATAGAATATGATGAGTCATTTCTAAAATGTAAACATACTAGTTTTAAAAATTGCTTAAATATGTATTTCTGCCTGAGATTTTCTCCAGATATTTCTATGACATTCACAGCAATAACTGCCTAATATTTAAATCCCACCACTTATCAGTACATTACAAATACTAAGAATGAGCAAAGAGGAGAGATAACTTTCAAATTAGTGAAAATATTTTAATCTTTCTTTATGTTGGACAGCCATAGAGACATACTTCTCATTTCAAATGGAATTACCTTCAACTATCCTGATTATACTTTTAATGGAGTTAGTGAGTTATTTATTAAAGCCTCTAATTTCAAATACCTGGGCAGGTATCCAGAGAGTAACAGTGTTCTCTTCCTATAAAGAGCAATACAGCTCCACATAGAGGCTTTTGTTCTTGGCTAGACACTCATTTCACTACAATATCAGACTCTGTTTTTAAGTTGTCTGCTACGCATTAAAAAAACCTTCAAATGTGATTTTATGTTCTTAGTGGATATGCTGATGACAATAACTTTGGGGCCAATGTCAATGTCATTGTGTTTGTGAAGTTGAGATCTCTGTCTTATGCCACTGCCAGTTCTGATTCCTGTCCAGGATGAAGCAGAAGTGAAGTAGGAGCACAATGTCCCTAAGTATGGGCATCAAAAGAAAGGATGCAAAATGGACTTATCTAACCTCCAATCTCTATGTTACTAATTACACTTACTTGTACCACAGAGCCATCTAATCTCAATGTTGTCTCAGGGGAACTAATTTGCAAATGCTGCATGTTATATTTCTGCCTTGAGTATTCTCTAATAAGTTCTGTAGATACCTATTTGATTTATTTGACTTTGGATAACTTCCCAACCCCTGCTCTCACCCACACCCTAACCACCATCCTCCATTTTGTAATGAAACATCTGGCAAGCACTGATTTTTCTGGAAAGTAGATTTGAGATGCAGAACTCAGGAGGAACTTTATTGCAGCATGTTTTCCAGATAAGTAGCTGTCGGAGAATGAATGAAAGTAAGTTGAGGCAGAAGAATTCAAATCCAGAAACAATCACAGTAAGGGCCTTAGTGACGCTCATGAATGCTCTGGAGCTAAGATACCCTTTCAGTCAATTGTGTCTTGCATTGTAGCAAGAGAGGATCAACTACTGCTTTAGTTAACAGCCTAAGGATTCAGGGTATAGGATTCTGCAATCATAGTGCAAATTTGGTTATGAATTATATTGGAAAGTTTTTCTCTAGAAATATTTATATGGATGCTTTGAGGCCTTGGGCTCTGCCTCCTTATCAGGAGGATAATGGGATTTAAGAATTCTGAAAAACCTTTATTGAAGACTAATGAGACAGATGCACTGTGTAAATGCAATCTTTAATAATCCTGAAAGCCAAGCATTTTATTTTTTCCATTTATAAAGAGTAAAATTGATCCTAAGTACTATGAAGTAGATGAATAAGATTTCTACAGTTACTAGGTTTGCACATGAACCTATGTTTTCCTGCTCAATTATTGTACTGTATTCTTTTTAGACTTCTAGAGAGGCTCTGGATTAGATACAGGGGCAAAGTCCACAACTGATTCAATTTTATTTTACCCTAAAATCTGAGGTCTAGGACACTATTCAATGATATTTCTGAAATGTAGGAATGTCAAAATCTATAATTGCTCACATTTGCTTCTTACTGAAACTTTAATTACTTCTTTCTGGAATTACTGTAATTTTTTTTAAAAACAATGCTGTTCTTCATGTGTACAATGGATGGTTCTTCTATCAAGTTGCTTAAGTTGGGGATACTATTTCTTATCATTCTTTTTTTGTTTCAGGATAGAGTTGGCCAAAAGAGAAACTTGGGAAGTGGAAGTAAAATGAAAGCCATTATTGTTCATAGGTTGTCATGCTTAGTTGTGGTAACAGTCATTCACAGAGGTGTTAATAAGTCCTGACTTGTGCTGTTTCTCCTTCACTTTGAATCCAGCTCTTCTTCCTGACTGTTCACCAACAGCAACTCTGGTACCATCATCAGTTGCTTGGAAGGGTACAGAGAGAGGCAAGAGTTTCACACAGATGTATCTACTTGGCTACATTTTCATGGTTGTGTTTTAGCAGCTGGCTGTGTTTGGACTCTCAGATTGATTACATGGTGCTTTTTCTGATTCTCCAACTTTCTCTTGTGGGTCCAGAACTAGAACTACTCCAGTTCTTGTAATTGTGTGATGCTAATTCCTAAAATAAATCCCTTATCCCAAGCCTATGACTCTGCTTATCTTAGAGAATGCTGTTTAATGCAGAAATTAGTACTCAGAAGTAGGTACAATTGTAACAAAAACCTAAACTTGAGGCTGGTGCTGAGAGCCAGGGGTAGGTGGGACAGGATGAGCCTTAATACTATTTGTAGAAAACACATAGTTTTCTCAAAAAATTATAAGAAAATGCACCAAGAAGCTTGACACAAAAGAACAGAGATAGTTTAAATGAAAAAAGGGATCCCTGGGCCTCAACTTTCTACAAACAGGAATCAAACTGAGACAGCTACCAAGATGAAAACATAGGTCATTCTTTTAAGGAAAAGGAAAGATATCTCAGAAGGAGGTGTTGAAACCTCAGCAGTGAACACAGTTTAGAACAATAAATTTGGAGATAACTCTCAGAGGGCAAAATTGGAGCCTAATCAGGAAATATTCTCTGTTTCTAGAGAAGTTGTGAAACCTGAAAGTATGTTCTCAGCTCCTTTTTTGTAACTGTTATAGTTTTAAAACTTCATTGCCTTTCTTTTTGTTTTCCTAACTTTTAGTCACTTGCCTATACTTTTGGAATTGCTATGAACTCATGTCTGTCATTTCTATCCACCTTCTTTTTGAACAGAAGTATCTATGCAGTTACATTATTATCTTGCCATTGAATGCTGGTCATATAAGAGTCAGGTTAACTTGTAGTTTTAAATTCCAAGGTTTTCAGGTTCAAGGAGTATCATTGTATCTGATGACTTTTATCAGTATCTAATCTTAACTTAAATGATGAGCTCTTGTATTTGGAGCCAGAGCCAAATCATAATGCCATGATTGGATAAAACTTTGAGGCTCTTACTTGGAGACTAAATGCATTTTGTATATATGAAGAATAGAAATTGTGGCCAAGAAACAATTCCTCCCAACCCTAGGTGTACATCAAGAGATTGAGTCTATTCCTCTCTTTTTCCATCTGAGCTGACCTTCTTATCTCCTTTAATCAATAGATTGCAGAGGAAATGATGCTGAGACAGTTTGGACCTCATTCTTAATAGGCCTAGAAGCTCCTCCTTTTGCTTTTGTGGAACCCTGAACCATAATGTAAAATGCCTGACTCTTCTGCTGGAGTGAGAAGTTTAGCACTCCTAGGCTTTCTAATCAACCCAGCAGATATGTGAAAGCAGCCATCTTGGAGATTGAGCTCCAGTGGTGCTGCTGGAGCATCATGAGCATCATGAGTGACAAGTATCAATGCCACATGGAGCAGAAAGACAGTCTAGCTGTCCCTAACCAGCCCGCAGAGTTATAAGACATAATATAATGTTATTGTCTTAAGCCATTAATACTAAGGTAATTTGTTATACCCAATTGATAACTAAAAGATTTTCAAATAAACGAATGAAAGAATGAAGGAGCAGATAAGTAATTAGAACAAAGTCAATGGAGACAGATTCAATTATCTAGGCTGTCACCAATGCGTTATCATTTCTTCCACCATCCTACTTCTAGCTAGCACTTTTTATAAGGCTTTATACCTATGACTGCTTATAAACATCAAGGTGCCTTGAAAAACAGAGGGTTTTCGAGTATTACCTTGAAAAACAGAACATCTTTGAGAAAAAAATAAGGAAGAAAAATAGTATTGTTGGCCTGCCCCAAAGGTTTCTGTTTTCAGCCTCTTTTCAGGACAGTATTACACTCATTACATTTTTATTTTGCTTGTTTTGGAGCCCTTCTTTTCTACCAAATATTAAAGATATTAAAAACAATAGGTAGAGAAATTTAAAGCAATAAAGGAAAAGACATGGAAAATAAAACTTTACTATTTCAGGAGAAAAAGACTTCTAAGACAATAGCTAGTACAAATTCAAAGGATCTAATACACTAAACCTATCAAAATGTCATTGATGGGCTTCACATCAGTGCTAAGCAAATAAACTAAAAAATAAAACAAACATGGAATACAAACAGAGTGATAGGGAAAGTTTACTTCAAAATAGATCGCTAGAGTTTAGCTGAGGATTTTGCACTGGAAACTGGTTGTTTGGTGTCTGTGTCTTAGCACCTCAGTGACTACAGAGTATGTAAATGAAAGACATAAGGAAATAGTGAGAAGAGCAAAAGACAGACTTTATAGATACTACTAAAAAAGCAATAATGAGGAATGATTTAACAAAATTCAAAGGTTTCAGATCATTTGAGAGCCTGAAACAGCAGATGGCAAATATAGTTCAATTCAGACAAACATTAAAAAAGATGCGTAGCAATAGAGAACTACAAAAGAGGGCTGTGGAAACACATTTCAATGGACTAATCACCCAGCATGCCAACCGGAAAATATTTGAAAACTTTTAACTACCAGCTTAGTGCAAAGAAACAGACGTCTACGGCAAAGGGCAGATAAAAAAAAAATAGTTTTAAATTTTCAGTCTTAATTGTTGGAGGAGGGGAAAATGGGGAAGGAAAAAAATAGAAGTGAGAATAGATGAAGATATTTTATGAAGCATGCGATTCTTAGGCACAATCTCAGGAAATTTAATTTCCTTCATGGAAATAAAAAAAGCATTTTGGTTGGTGTGCTAACTTATCTAATAGCATACATTTTAGTACCTTATCTAAGATAGTGTCTAAGGAGAATTTTCCCAAGTGGAAATAGGTTGTATAGTCTGTAAACTACAAGTTGTTTACACTGATGATCTTAGTGACAAAGAAGGATCCATATACATCAATATGGCCGAATTGGCTAGAAATAAGTTCCCATTAATATAGGCATCCATTTATGTGTGGTTTTCTACTTGGATCAGCACTTCTCATAGAAGAAGCTCAAATAGACATTTAAAGCCTTCATCACCACCTTGTTTACATAAAAAACTCATCATCCTGTTCAATTTACTCAGGGACAATGCAGTGGGGCCTTCTATCTGTAGCGTTTTCATTATGATATTAGGTAATCACATTTAAAAAAATTATCCTCAGCAAATATCTTGGGGAAAAGTAGAGCAAGCTCATGTCCTTAATTTTTTTCAGAGACAATTTTGACACTAGCACCCTAATTAACTGTGTATTCTTGAATTAACCTATGATGTCACAGTGCATTTGTGTGTGGTACTTTTGCACTGAATTTAAAACTCTTCTATCAAGAATATCTAGACTAAAAACATTGAAGAATGAAATAGATAAAGATGTATCTATGGTTGTATGTTAGGTTTTAAATGAGCAAAATCTTTTTTTTTCTTTTTTTGGAGAGGTGTTTTTCGCTATAGGGCGCGTGCACTCACTCACCAGACAGAGACATTAGAGACAGAAAGTGAGAAATCATCCCCCAGGGGGGATGGTCATGCCGCAATCCCTTCTCCTCCATTCTCCTCTCAGGATCTTGGGCACGCACGCACACGCGCCTGGCGTGAGTTTTAAGCCACCGGGTCCGGGACACAAACCGCGGTCGACTACGTGGGAGTCCAGCGACATATCCATTACACTAACTGCTGGTTCCCGAAATGAGCAAAATCTTAAATGGAAATCTGTAAGAGTATTTCTCCATATATTTAAAAATTCAGTAGTCACCAAAATATGTTATAAATGTTTAAAATGGACTTGTGTCTGAAGTTCAGAGGTTAAAGATGACGGTCTTTATATAGCTCTTGCAAACTTATTCCTACTTGTAATTTATTTCTTTATGATAAGATCAAATTGCTACCAGAATTGTTTTTCAAGAAAAGAAGATGAGCGGATTGACTTTTTAAACTTTAAAGTGAACTTCCCTGATGTGACTGACTATATTTTCCAGTATGGAGAATTCTAAGTTTTCACAATGAAATCATAAACTTTTAATGTACTTTTTGTCTGTTTTATGCCTCATCCATCTGCCACAGAAGAGTATTCTAGTCAGCATGCTGATAATAGCTTGCAAGCTTACTATGTGCAGTTTAAAGCTTAATATTTATTATATTGAAGCTAAAAATCATGTATCATGCTCTAAGATATATTGTCTAAAAATTTAAAATATTTAATAACTAAAATATATATTTAGGATTTTAAGAACATATATTTTTGATTACTATAATGGGATTATTGGGCTGGCCCCATGGCCTATTGGTTAAAGGATCAGAATCCCACATGGTCAACTATGCAGTTTGAATTTGACCCAGCGGCTTGAAAAAACACACTGACCATGTATGCATGTATGCACAAAATCCCAGAAGGATGGATAAATGTGGGAGCATGACCAGCCTCATTGGGGAAGTGAGGGTGCTTTCTCTCTCTTCATTTATCTCTGTCTCTCTGTCTCCCTCTGGTAAGTACTGTGTCCATGGCAAATTAAAAATAAAGAAATAGGGATTGTTTCTTTTATTAAAAAAATAAAGCTGCCTTAAATTTTTTGTGTGGGACCAGCAGTTGGTGTAATGATTATTTAGCTGAACTCGCATGTAGTCAGCCGTGGTTTGAGTCCAGGACCTGGTGGCTCAAACTCATGCTGGGCACGTGTGCATGCATGCCCAATATCCTGAGAGGAGAATGGAGGACAAGGGACTGCGGTGTGGCCATTCTCCCTGGGGGGTGATTTCTCGCTTTCTGTATGTCTGTCTCTCTCTGTCTTTCTGGCGAGTGCACATGCCCTATAGCAAAAACCTCTCCAAAACATTTTTTTTGGTGGGGGTGAGTTTCTCTTTCCTTTAGTTGACATATGGGTATGTGTAAACACTACTTTCTCATTTAAGAGACTGTTAATTTGACTTCAGGGTCAAATCCCGGGTGTAGTTTGCTTATTTTCTTATTCTCTTGCCCCCAGAACAATGCTCAGAAACAGAGGCTAGCGAATATTTGTAAAGGAAATATAAAAACTGTGATTTGTATTTCCCATTGATGTCAAATAATGTTATAAAAATAAAAATACATAACCAAAGCCAAATTAAATTCACTGAGATTTTTATTTTACTTAAAATTTTATGTATGTTTTACTTTTATGAGAACAAGGGAGTGGGGTCACAAAAAATCAGACAATGCTAGGCAGCTACATTTTCTAAAAGATTAAAAGTCATTGAACTCATAGAGTAACACAATTATATTTAGAAATAAACTTAAAATGTGACAGTTCATGACATGGTATTTATTAAGAAACACACTTCACATATGCAAGTTGACTTTTTGCTCCACCATGCCTTACCTAGCACCTCCTTTATATAGAACAAACAAAAATGCTTTTGTACATGACATTGCGGCAGAGATCTTTAATTTGATTCTCTGGTGTAGGTGTAAAAGGCTTTTTCTACTGCTTAAGTTACCATTTAAATATTTATTTTTAAATTTAAAACATTGATTGCAATAGGGCTCATTCATTTGCCAAAGAAAGAAAGTGAAAAGGTACCCTCCTGGGGAGATGGACACAACACAATCCCTTTGCCTCCATTTTATCATGAGATTTGGGGTACATACCTACACATATGCACACACATGCTCATAGTGAGTTTTTTCAAACCACTAGGTCTGTCCAGGAGTCAAACTGCATAGCTGGCCATGTGGAATCCAGCTGTCTCAAGTACCATTCCAGTGACTGGTCCACCATTTCAATATTATTATAACTACATTTAAATTATAAATTTAAAATCAACAATTCATAGTTTATGAAAATGTATTCTTGAGCCAGACTCACAGCCTAAAGATTAAGGGAGCTAGAGCCCATATAGCTGACTGTGTGGTTCTAATCTTGGATCCAGAGGCTTTAAAAACATGCAGTGGGGGGACCAACAGATGGTGTAATAGTTATGTTGCTGAACTGCCAGATGGTTGACTCTGGGTCAAATCCCCCACCTGGAGACTTGAAACTTGCCGAGAGTGTGTGCGTGTGCGCCCAGAATCCCAAGAGGTGAATGGAAGAGAAAGGATTACTGTGTGGTCATCCCCCAGAGAATGATTTCTTGCTTTCTGTCTCTCTGTCTCTCTGGTGAGCACATGCTCCTAAAGCAAAAATCTCTCTAAAAAAGAAAAAAACAAACGTGCTGGGGGACCATATGGCATAATAGTTACATCACTGGACTTCCACGTGATCAACCGCAGTTTGAGTCCCACACTTGGTGGCTTAAAACTTAAGCTGGGTGCATGTGCATGATAAAATCCCAAGAGAAGAGTGGAGAAGAAGGGGTTGTGACCTGACCATCGCCCTCTGAGGTGTGTGTGGGGGGGTGACTTCTTGCTTTCTATCTCTCTCTCTCTCCCGTGAGCTTATGTGCCCTATAACCAAAAAACTCTTAAAAAAATAAAACAACAACAAAAAAACCCACACTGTAATTTGAATGTCCCAGATCCCAACAGGATGGTACTATCGAGAAGAAGGAATTACAACATAACCATACGCCTCTTGAAGACGTTTTCTCCTTTTCCCTCTCCATCTGTCTCTGGAAAGAACACATGCCCTGTGGCAAAATTAATAAATAAAACTTATTCCTGATTTTTATACTTATTTGATCACATTCCTAATACTCACCTAATACTCTCTTCATGGGCCACTGTCTTAGTCAGTTTAGGCTGATATAACACAGTGCCATTAACTGGTGGCTTATAAACAAAGGAACCTTGTGTCTCCTAGTTCCTGGAGGTGGAAGCCTGAGAGCAAGGTGCCAGAATAGTTGGGTTCCATGGAGGGCTATCTTCTGGACCACTCACTTCCTGCTATACCTTCACATGGACGAGAGAGTGGAGAAAGCCCTCTGTAGTCTCTTTGGTAAGAGAACCAATCACATTCATGAGGGCTCTACCCTCATGAACAAATCATCTCCAAAGGCCCCCTCTCCAAATACCATCGCTTTGAGGTTGGAGTTTTAGCATATTAATTGTGGAGAGATACAAACATTTAGAGTATTGCAACCACTGTTCTCATATTCTCCTTTATTAGCTTTTGTACATGACATAGAAAAAACTAGATGTCTAATGAAATATGTTCTCACATTCTTCCATTGCTGATTTGTTGCTGGGTGTGTAGTAACTCAGAGACTGTGTTTCTTAGAATCTTTTCTAACTATGTGTGGTCTTCTGGCTATGTTTTCACCAATATAGAGTGTGACTAGAAGTGAAAGTGACACTTCCAGCTGTAAGTTTTAAAATACTGGGCAAATGTGTTCTTCGTAGTTTTTTTCCCCCATGAGTTGTAACATGATCATTTCTGGGATCTAGCTATGGCATAAAAATGAGACAAACTTTGTCGATGATAGAATCCCAAAGTAAGGAAACTGAGTCACTGAATGACTTTGTAAGATAGTGCTTTCTTTCTACCTGGACTAGATACTCTGATATTATATTTAAGGGACAGAGAGAGACGGTGAGAAGGATGGTGAGAAATTACCCCTCCCCCAGGAGGTATGGTCACACTGCCATACTGTAATCTCTTCTCCTCCATTGTCCCTTCAGGGTTTGGGGCACACAAGCACATGCAACTGGCATGATTTTCAAGCCACCAGATCTGGGACTAAAACCATGGTCGGCCATATGAGAGTTCAGTGCCTTAACCACCATACAACCTGCTGGCCCCTAAAGCTATATTTTGAAACCTCTGTATTTTGACCATCTTTATGACAGCAGCTTAGTCTTCACTGTAACTAATGCAGATAAACCTAGCAAAAGTTTTAACTCATCCTACTCCAGAATTAAACAAAAATTATTATTTTAGATATTGGCACTTTTCCTTTCAAAATGAATAGTAGTACATCTAAACTTATGGGCTGATAGGTGCAGCAAATTACAAGCAATATGCTTATTTAGGCAGTTGGTGCCACATAAAACAATACCTAGATTGTACTAATTATTGAATAGAATGTCAGGCTGGGTTGAAGTGAAAATATTTTTTTAACAGTTTTCAGGTGTTGTATACAAACAAATTCCATCTTGTGACATTTTAAAACTTCTAGTGGTACACAGTACTGCTCTCCAGCAATGATATTGAAGAAAAAAGCCAGAAAGATACTCAGTGTGTCCCGTGGCTCTCACTACATTTGCCCAAGGAGCTCCAAGTGATGTCTAGTCTTCCCTACCTTGACATAATCTATCAATTCCACTTTGCTTTGGGCAATTATTTGGGTATGAAGTTCATTTCATGATGCTGCATTTGGGCCAGGAGGTGGCATAAGAGTAATTCAACTGGACCCACATGAAAAGGTTCTCTGTGTGAGTCCACAGGCTTCCCTGAGCATGCTGTGCAAGCAAGCAAGTCCATGATCCAGGCTGGGTAGGGCTGTGGGAGGATCATGATATAAACCCCTTGGTGGGTACTTCTCTCACTCTCTCTTCATTCATCTATCTCTCATTCTCACAAAAGAATTTTTGCAGTTATTCAACTAACATGTGTTAGATGAATGAATTATCAAATCTTTATTGAGAGTTTATCACGAGTCAGTCAGGAATTCAATATTCAATGTAAGAAACAACTTTGCTTCCCTTGTGGAACTTGTATTTCAATTGGTAGGAGCAGAAAAACATACAAATAAATAAACAAACAGATAAATAACTACTCTTGTTTTGATAAATATTATGGAGGAAATAAAAGCAAGGTAACACATTAGAGTGATTCAACAGGGAGAAGGAATCTTTTTTCCCTAGGATTTTTGCCATTGAGCACCTATGCTTGCTGGAGAAAGACAGAGAAACAGAGAGAGGGAAAGTGAAAAATTACCCTTCCCAGGGAGGATGACCATGCTGCAATCCTCTCTTCTCTATTTTCCTTTCAGGATTTTTGTCATGTGCACACACTTGCCAGGCATGATTTTCAAGCAGTCAGCTTCAAGCAGGACTTGAACTATGGTGGGAGTTCAGTGCCTTAACCATCACACCACCTGCTGGCCCTGGGAGATGGAATTTTTAGAAGAATGTCCCAAAATCTCTTTCAAAGAAGTTTATACAAAGTTCAATGTTGCATGATAAGTTGAAGGCAGGCATTGGAGAGTTGTGAAGACAGTATGTTAGGCAGAGAGACAGAAGCCAAATCTTTGGGGGTTTAACATTCATTTTTTTTGGATGCCATCTGTATATCTATGACCTATTTGTTATCTAACATTAAATAACATTATAGTGATATAAAAAGTAGGATCAAAGGAACTGATGCTTCTGCAGAGATTCTAAATTGAAGTCTTCAGACCTTTACGTTCCCTTAGTTTAGCGTGGAATGCTGTGTGAATAGGGCGTGTATGTTTCATAACTGTCAGTAAGAAGTTATCAGCTAAAAGGGATTCAAACAAAGAACCTTGCACAACATAACTGTTTATTTCATTTACATTATTTTCGAGCAAAATGGAGGTGCCATTAAGTATAATTTTGTGTGGTTGGCAGGTACCATTAGGAAGTAATTGCCTTTAACTACTAAAATCTCATGAATTGTTGTGATTTCATTTTTAATTGAGTGTACAAGTAAAGGCTGGAATGACTAAATAATAACAAGCTGAAGAGTCTGATGTTTAGGTGAATAACATAGATGTAATTTAACTATATAAAATGTAATTTAGCAAAGGGAATAAAACCTCAAGTTCCTCTTGAGCAACGCATATTAGGAATTATCGAAAAAATACTGTAAATACATAAACTGTTTTTGTGACTGAAAAAAGAAATCTCTAAAAATCTGAACCTTAGCCCCTCTGAGCATAAACCTATTAAAATATCACAAGAAATGTAATCAGTATCTTGTAGAAACTAGTAAGGACAATTTCACTGCTGAGTAGAGTATCTGTGACCTGGAAAACAATATAAGGATTTAAAGAAAAAATGACTCTCAACAGTTCTTTTAATAAGTTCAGGTAAATTGGAAATCAAGTATGCGATATGGCTCTTACTTTACTTCTCTATCCTGTCTGCAATGCATGAAAAAATCAAAACGATATTTGCAATAACACAACATGAACCTATCTATGAAACTTAATGTCCCAAAGAATATTCAGCATGCCTGAACAGGAATACAATGAAGAAAAAGTTACTATAATTACAAAACTTATGACCATTAAGTTATTTATGTTGTGTACATTCACTGCATCTTTTTGTAAACCTTTAAATAAGCAATCTAAGAAAATAATTTTCTGGGAAATAACTGAGATAACCAGAGATAAGATATTAAAATGAATTATTTGGCAGCCACTGTATAGTAACATCAGATTCAATTCTACTGTTGAAATTGCCTCTGTATTGTAAGCAGTTAGAAAACACTTTCTCAAATGATCAACATTTATTTCCAACACTGTAGTTATGGATAATATGCATAGTTACAAATGATCATGGACTTCCTTCCCAGAATCAATCCAAAGAGAAGTATTCAGACAAATAGGTACTTTTAATAAGTCAAGTTCCAGCTGTGAACTTCAAGGCAATCCTAAGAAATAAACATAAAGAGTCTGGGCATAATGCAGAATAAATAAGTCCTATAAAACTGGAAATTTGCAGGGTTCTAAATCTTCAGGAATCCACAGGATGTTCACAAATGCATTTAGAGGGCAGGACTTTCAGAGCTAACATAAAATCTGACTCATTATCTTTCTGTAATTTAGTACTTCCTCTTAGAAGGATTCTAACAGAGGGTAGCTAGAATAGCTAAATTAATCTAAACTTCTTTTCCATCAAAAGTTCATTACAGGCGCCCGTGGCTCTGTTCTCATCTCCTTCATGCCTGCACATCTCTCCCGCATGACTTCAAAGAGAACTCGCCACACAGGAGATAAGAAAGGGAAGCAAGGGGATGAGAATGGGGCCACCTCTGTTAAAAGAGAGGTTTAATTAAGTACATATTTGAAGAGTGCCTTTGACATGAAAAAGCAGTAAGAAAACTCAGTACTATTAACACTGAACAAGAAGTGCCTGGTCCTGGGAGCAGAGCCTTATAGAGATTAAGGAAAAAGTTTATATTCTCTCCTCCAGGCAAGCATTTTTCAATGGAGTTCTTTATTGATCTGACATCCTAAGAGAACCTGTAAATCTAGCATCTGCATATTGATTCCTAGTTGGTTTGGAAGAAGAGGAAGCAGAGTAAAAGATGCATCTTTCTTAAATTGGAATAACATTACTGCATGCACACTCTTATAAAGGTGCTTTATTGGTTTATTTACTTATTTTGCAACAGGACTTGTAGTACATAGAACATTTTAAGGCAAACAGCTTACCTGTGTAATGAGAGAGTCTTTATTTTTATTTTTTTCTTAGAAATTCAACTGGCAGGGAACCAGCAGTTAGCGTAATGGCTATGTTGCTGGACTCCCATGTAGTCGACCGTGGTTCACGTCCCGGAACCGGTGGCTTAAAACTCACGCCGGGCGCGTGTGCGTGCGTGCCCAAGATCCCGAGAGGAGACTGGAGGAGAAGGAATTGCGGCGTGACCATCCCCCCTGGGGGGTGATTTCTCGCTTTCTGTCTCTATGTCTCTCTCTGTCTGTCTGGCGAGCGCACGCGCCCTACAGTGAAAATCTCTCCCCCCCCCAAAAAAAAAGAAATTCAACTGGCATATCTTATTATTAAAATGACTAATATAAAACTCATGGCATGTGAATATTGGGAGATTAAATTGAGGTACCATGATTTCACAGATGTAAAGTCCTGAAGTGAGATGCCAGGCCAAAATATAAATCACCTCAGAAAAACAACTGGTTAGAAGTCTCTAATACCTAAAATGAATGGATGGAAAAAGGGAAACAGAGTAAGAAGAGAATGTCTGTGATTTCCTTGAAGGGAGCTGGCACTAAGCTCTAGTTCCTACCACCTATCCTAAGGTGTGGACTGGGAGTCCTCTACCTAAAACTTAGAAAGAGAGGCTTCATAGGAGTATTGGAGAGCTTGGGATATGTCCCCATAATTTAAAACACTCTGGCTGCTATCTGACAAATGCCCTGACATTCTTCAGGGGGAAGTAATAACTCTGAGGTGTCGTAGTCAGAGAGAGAAGAGAGCATTGTGAAATAACGGCGTTCTCACTAGTGGAAGAGCAAAAAACTCATGAGTTTTTCCTGTACACCAGGCATGTGTGAAAAGACTGGGAGTGCTATTTTGAGTCATTTAAGTTATGCCTAGCAGAACTTCTAGGAGAGGTGGTAGGGCTCTAACCACCAGAGTCTGCATATGCGGTGGATACCTGGAGACTAAGATGTGTGGGGAGGCAGACATCTGAAGCCGGGATGATAAACAAGCAGAGCCATGGGTGTTGTGGCCAGAAGAAGCTAGCCTCCAAAGAGTCCACAAAAGCTTTCAGCATGAGCCAGGCCAAGGCCTATCTCAGAATAGTACTTGTTGAAGTAGGAACTGCCTGCCCCACTTTGGCCTCCACTTTTCACAGTGGAATTAACAGGAACAGGTGAGTGGAAGAGACGAGTGAGACAGAAAGACCTATTTCCACTATTTTTTACCCCTGAAATAGTCAGTCTATAGCCAGGCCTTGGCTAAAGTTTAAGGTCAGGCTTTTAATTATGGGGATAGAACAGTGTAATTTTTGAAACAAGACTGTGCTTGTGACATGAACTAACCAGAGAAACTTCATTTATCTAAAACTGACAAAAGGATCATAAGACCTTCAAATGTTTCATCTAATAGCAGTGAAAAACTACTCTCCGTAGAAAAGACAAACTAAAGTGTGATGCAAAAATAAACTTTTGTCTTTAGTTTACTCCATGAGTTGTGCTTGTTAAATAGTAATAATAAGGCTAAAATCAATTTTTTTTTACCAAGAAACTATAGTTAATAAGCTACTGATTAAAAATATTATATATCTGCCACTTTGCTATGTAACCAAACCAATAATCATTGGACACAAACTTATTATTCTTTAATCTTAAAATACAAGTTTCAAACTCAAAGAGAGAGCAGTTGATTAAAAAAATTTACCAAGGCCTTCAGGCTTATCTTAAAAGATATTAAACCAAGAATTAGCCTATTTATAACTGTACTACAAGGCCTATTCAATGTCATGCCAATAATTATATTATTCAACGTCATACCAATAAATCATAGCATATACATAGTAACTTTTTAAATAATTTAGCCATATTTTTAGAAATATAAGAAAGTGAGGCCAGCAGATGGCATGGTGGTTATGCTGCTGGACTTCCGTTCTTCCAGAAGAGTGAGGTCTCCACGGAGACAGACATTACGTGCAGTCAACCTAGATTGAAACGAGGAGAACATCTTACAACGAGGTATTGAAACTCCTATTTTGAAAATAAATTGCTGGATTGTACCCTCAGCTAGAAATGAACCTGACCTATGTTTTTCTGTACACTGTCACTAACCCCTAGCCTCTTCTTTTACGTATAAATCATCTATAAATTGGTTGACCAATCAAAGATATTTTACCTGTCTCTCAAGTGTATCCACACTGTAATAAATTCTCTTTTGCTTTCTTTCACACACAAAAGAAGCTATTGGCTTTTCTATTTATCTAATTTGTTTTTTGCTTTTTGTTTTTTTTTACTAATGGATATAAATACATGCCCAAAGAGAGACAGAGAAAGTGGAATGAGAGAAAGACCCTCATGGAGAATGCATTATACTTCATCTTCCCCCCTTTTCAGGATTTTGGGTATACACATATTTGTATTCTCAAGCTACAGGGTCCAGGACTCAAACTGCAGGGTTTGAATAGGATCCTTTGAGTGGGATCCACCTGCCTCAACCATCAGGGTGTGGTGTTGTCTTAGTTTTTAAAATTGACATTAATAATAAGAAGACATTAGGGCCAACCAGATGGCTTGATGGATCCCACATGGTTGATTATGCATTAGAGTCTTGGACCCAAAGAGTTGAAAAACACATGAGGTATTTGTGCATTTTTTGCTTAAGATCGCAAGAGGGGACTGGAGGAGAGGGATTGAAGCATGGTTATTCTCTTGAGGAGTTCTCTCTCTCTCTCTCTCTCTCTCTCTCTCTCTCTGTCTCTGACAAGTAAATATGCCCTATAGCAAGAAAAAAAAAGACGCATCTATTCATGGAAGCTTAAATATTTATTAGTTCAAATATACTATTTTGGTTGAACTCAAGTTAATCATAATTTTTGTCACGATCTGTCAAAGACCTATTTTTAGCATTATTGTACTTTATTGATAGAAGGTACTAAAAAATCATCAGAGAGAAAGAGGGAGAGAGAAAGACAAAGAGAAAAAGTGCCCACAATAGGGCCTAGTCGTGCCACAATCTTTTTTTCTTTCCCATTTCCCGCACCTATCAGAATTTTGGACATGCATGCACATATGCTCAGTGTGTTTTTCAAGCCACCAGGGCTGAGATTCTAACTACAGTTGTCCATGTGGGATTTGGCTCCCCTTGCAGAGCACTTCCCTGCTTCACAACAGGCCTGGACAAAGATTGATTTTTAAATACACACCCCCCCACACACACATATACATATATATATAATTTCTTGAGAGAGAAAAACAGGTGCCATTGGCAGGGTCTCACCATGCTGTGTTCCTGCCCTTAGACTTCCAGACAGCCGGGATCATGAGCACACCTGGCATGCTCTGGTGGACCTGACATCCGAATTTTGGGCCTTCCAATATGGCTTCAGGATCTGCAGCGGTGGCATACTGCCTACACCCCCATGGCAGGGTCAAAAGTTATTTTGTTTTTGTTTTTGTTTTTTGGAGAGGTTTTTGCTACAGGGCGCATGCGCTCGCCATACAGAGAGAGACAAAGAGGCAGAAAGCGAGAAATCACCCCCCAGGAGGGATGGCCATGCCGCAATCCCTTCTCCTCCATTCTCCTCTCAGGATCTTGGGCACACATGCACATGCACCTGGCGTGAGTTTAAGCCACCAGGTCCAGGACTTGAACTGCGGTCAACTACATGGTAGTCCAGCATGATAGCCATTACACTAACTGCCGGTCCCTGTTTTTTTTTTTTTCCCTGATAATTTATATTTCTTTCTTTTTCCTTTTTAATTTTTAGAGGGCTTGTATGCTCTCCAGAGAGAGAGAGAGACAGAGAAACAGACAGACAGAAGGAAAGAAAGTATCATCCAATGGAGCTAGATCATGACATAATCCATTCTCCTCCATTTTGCCAGGATTTGGGGCACACACACCTGGCATATTTTTCTGACTGGTGGAGTTGGAATTCAAATTGTGGTCAGACATGTGGGATATGACCTCCTTAACCAGTAGGTTATAGGGTTAACCCTGACTGAAATCAATTTGAGAAACAACATTATTATTATTATTATTTTAATTTTTGCTGTAGGGCATGAGTGCTCACCAGAGAGAGATATATGGAGAGGAAAAGTGAGAAATCATCCTCTGAGGGTATTCACCACCCAGAATTCCTTCTGCTCTATTCTCTTCTCGGAATTTTGATGTACACACACACACATATACCGGGGGGTGATTTTTCAAACAACTGGGTCCAGGACTGAACTGCAGAAATGGCCATGTGGGATCCAACTGCCTTAACCTCCATGCCATCTGCTGGCCCAGGCAATTGTACTTTGATTCTACTAATTAGCTGCCCTTACATCATTAGAAAATTGAGTCGTTATGTGCTGCTTTAGAGAACAAAGACTAGGACAAAAGAGAACATTATGCAGTGGTAGTAAAGAGACTTAAAACGTTTGAGCTGCAAAGAATAATTTTTAAAAAGTGGTTCTGAGCAACCTTCAATTAGTATATAAACTGTGCAGATAGCTATTTATGAGACATTATTTTCCCTTTTTTTTTCTGAAATTGTGTGCAGGATTGATCAAGAGCTTAACAAAATAACTGACAGATGAATTATTATGAATTTCTCAGTTCCTATTCACACTTTCTAGATCATACCTTCAGCTTTCAACTGGATTTTAACAAGACCTTCTTTCCTCTCCCTTCCTTACTTCAGTGTTGCTCTCCTCTCAGGGGACCTCCACTGTATTGACAAATTATTTTTAAATGCAAGTCTATAAACATTTTCCCTTTGTTTAAAGTGAATTATTGGTCCCTTATTTTCTGAAGGAGTGTTTCTCAACAATTATTTTATGCCGTAACATGCAAGAAAAATGGCATGCATGTGAGGGAGAACCCAGCATGGACACACTTAGCTTCAGTGTCATTAGCGACTTGCTCTGCTTTTTTAATTCCTACTCATTCAAAAAACACATTGAAATGCAAGGAACTGAAAGGGGTATCAGAGCTCACTTATTAAAATCTATAATTTGTAACTTCAAATGATTATTGTTAGTAACAAATAATTGACATAATAGGGTACCAAGACACTATAGTTAAAAACCCTTTGGATTATAGGATAAATCCATAGTCTAAGCTAACTCATGTTTTTGGCTCTGTTCTTAGTAATATCTAGTTCTGACAGGGGAAAAAAATGACACAGGAGAGGAGAATTTCTTAAGGGAGAAAAACACACAGAGTTGAGAGAGGTTGGAAAAGAACCAGTTTTGGACTTTATGGTCACCTAAAACTAGTCTGGACTCATGAATCTCCTCATACATTTTTAGGATTATCTTAACTAGCCATTGCTACTTTACAACTCTGGTGAAATAACAGAATTTAAAATATGCATCTATGATAAGTCACTGAATTTGTTAATAACTCAAGAGATTAGAAGCTTTATAATTTAAATTTCATAGTCGTGTACATTTTTTACCAATATGTGAACTTTCCGAGTGACAGAAAGTCATAATCAAATAACTAGATTTCAGTTATTAATATTATATTTTATTATCCTATGTAATTTTAATAAAAATATTGCAAATTCTACACCTATGAGATTTACAAAAATAAGATTAATTACTATATCTGTAGGTAGAGTAATTCGTCAGATCAGAGAATTGATGAATTACTGTCTGTAAGATCATTTATCTTTCAAAATTCTGTGGTAAGCTGAATGAGTGGAATTTTCCATCCATTTTGATATAATTTTTCTCAGTCAAGTATTTAGTAAAACTAGAACATCCTATGCACAAATTTATTTATGATAAAAAGCCCACATTCTTATATTCCACATATATATTTTTGGCATAGGGTGTTTTCCCTAAGTTTAATTTTCTTCGTAAGCCCTTATTTGACAATTATATGTCACCTATACTATACTTTGTAAATGAAGTTTATTTTTTCCTAACTATGGTTGCTTTACAAGAGGGATCATGCATTCTTTAAGATTCTCTTCTGAATTTATAGCACAGTCATTTGAGAATACCAAAACAAATTTTGTTTAAAGAATTCCTTTTTGTAGGTTTTACTGTGGGACACATGTGATTGCAAGTGTGAAAGAGAAAGAGAGGGGGAGAGGGAAAGTGAGAAATCATCCCCCCATTGGGGATGGCTACACCGCAGTCCCTTCTCCTCCATTCTCCTCTCAGGATCATGGGCATGCATGCACATGTACTGGGTGTGATTTTTCACCAGGTGTGGGACTCAAGCTGTGGTCAGCTAGGGGAAATCCAGCTCCTTAACAACCATGCCACATGCTAGCCCCAGGAAACCAATATTTTACAAATTTGAGTTAGGGGGGCCAGCAGTTGGCATGGTGTTTAAAGTGCTGGACTCCCACATGGCCAACTGCTGTTCAAGTACTAGATCCAGTAGTACTTGAAACTCATGCATGTGTGTGCATGCATGTCCAAAATTTCAAACTCTGGAGGGAGGGCTTCCTTGGCGAGAAATGTAAATGTATCACTAATACTACTTTGAGTATTAGATTCCTCCCCCTTTTTATTCCACAGTGCACAACCACTTTCTAATAAAATTATGTATGCTTTGTAATGTAAAATTTTATATTTCCAAAGAATTGAAATTAGGACATGAAAGTACACAATCAAATTTACTGCTTTTGTTGCTTTGTCAATGGAGAAGTCTGGGGCCACCAATTGGAGAAAAATAGTGGCAAAGACCACAATTTACAAAAATTAATGAGACATAAATTTTTTCGGTAACAATGTACATTATTTATTTATTTATTTATTTATTTATTTAGGAGAGGTTTTTGCTATAGGGCACATGCGCTTGCCAGACAGACAGAGACAGAGAGACAGAGAGAGACAGAGATACAGAAAGCAAGAAATCACCCCCTCCAGGGGGGATGGCCATGCCACAATCCCTTCTCCTCTTCTCCTCTTGGGATCTTGGGCACGCACGCACATGCGCCCGGCGTGAGTTTTAAGCCACCGGATCCGGGACTCGAACCGCAGTCGACTACGTGGGAATCCAGTGACATAGCCATTACGGCAACTGCTGGTCCCACAACGTACGTTACTTTAATTATCTTACACTGTTATGGCTAAACCATGTGAGACAAGAGCAAAAGTCTTCAATTCCCAATTTTTGTTGTACTAAACCTTCAAGAGAAACTAAAGTTCTGAGAGCTCTCACCCAATGTGTTATATCATTTGGCCTCCAGTGTCAGTCCTTTTGCCTTTAAAGACCATATTCTTCCCAATTTATGATGCTAAAATTAACCTGGCCATTTGTGTATATAGTGTATGTACACAGGCACACACATACACACTGAGGTTTAGGTTTAGTTTCTTTCAGGTTTGAAGAACAATTTAGACACCAAAGATTTCTCTTGGTCCACAAGTACTATGTGCTAAGGTTTAAATGCTCCCCACATATGTATGTGGTGAGATTTGGTTGTAACATAATTAAGAGGGTGAAAACCTAATTGGACTATGCTGTTGATAGGTGGCACCTTTGGGAGGGAATTAGGTTAAGGTCCTCAGGGTAGGGCCCCCATCACTGATTCATAAAGGGTTTTTTTTTTTTTTTTGAGAGGTTTTTGCCATAGGGTGCGTGCGCTCACCAGACAGAAAGAAAGAGACAGAGAGACAGAAAGCGAGAAATCACCCCCCAGGGGGAATGGCCATGCCTCAATCCCTTCTCCTCCATTCTCCTCTCGGGATCTTAGGCACGCATGTACACGCGCCCGGCGTGAGTTTTAAGCCACCGGGTCTGGGACTCAAACTGCGGTTGACTATATGTGAGTCCAGCGACATAGCCATTACGCTTACTGCTGGTCCCCATAATGGGTTTATAAGAAGAGGGAATGAGACTGGATCAGAGACACATGGACATTGTCACATGTTCTCCTGCCCTCCACCATGTCATGATGCAGTAAGAAGTCCTTTGCCAGATATAGCCCCTGCACCTTGAATATCAAAGCTGTGAACTAAATAAACTTCTATGCTCTTAAATTACCCAGACTTGGGCATTTTCTGCTGTTAGCAATGGAGCAGATTAGCATATAGTATTAAAAATTACATATTGAAAATTCCTGTACTTGTTACATCCTTGAATTTCTACAATTTATAGTTCATTCATTTATTTATTCATTCATATATTCTGCTGAGCAGTGAGAATGAATTATACTGTTCCTGTGTTCTAGAAACTTACTAGTCAGTTCAAAGGAAATTAATGTGAACAAATATATGCTATGGGTAATTAAGATGAAAGTAGTTTTCAGGTTCAGTAAAGAAATAACAAGGGTGAATGGACAGTTCATTACATGTGAATTCTAGTAAACTGGAGCCTCAGCTTTCTGAAAGTTATTTGTGTGTTTGCTGTAGAGATAAGACAGTCTTATTACAAAGTCCTTTTCAAAACTATAGTTTACCAAGGTTTTGGATGGAGTCCAGCATGGACCTATCAAATGATGAATTCAGCTCTTTGTCATGTACTTTTCTTAGCCTGCATGTAATTCTATCATAGACTTTGAAACAATTTGTTTTTATTTATGTGTTTAAATATTCTCACTTAGCTATACTAGTATCTTCTAAAGCCACTGTCTTCATTCTCTTTGTGGCTAAAGTCAAACACAGAATCACACTTACAAGATATCTGGTGAATACCTAGTGGAGTAAATAAAATAAATATGTAGCTCATGATAGTTTGTAAATGTCTTTGTAAGACACATATATAGGGCCAGCCAGTGGTATGGTGGTTAAGGTGACTGGATGCCACATGACCAACTGCACCATGTGAATCCCAGGGCCAGCCACTGAGAAACACATTGAGCATGTGTGCGTGCAAGCCCAAAACCCCCAAAGGTGGGAGAAACAGAGGAGAAGTGATTGTGGTAAGACTGTCTCCTATGGGAAGTGGGTGTGCTTTCTCAATCCCACATCTCTCTATCTTTCTGGAGAACACATATAAGTTCTGGAAAATTAAAAAAACAACACACACATGACATATGTGTACATACAAATATGTATATATGTGTACTATAGACACACATAAACATATATACATGCATGCATATTCATACACACATACATACACATATGTTCATGTGCATATGTATGTATTAGTAATTATTATTAACTATTTTAATGCAAGGGAAAAAATATATGATTAAACAAGATTTAATTAGAACTATTAAAAAAAATTTTAAGGGCCAGAAGCTCAACAGAGAGAGAAGGAGAAAGCGCTCTCCCAATGGGACATGGTCACATCACAATCCTTTTTCAACTTCTCCATCTTGTCAGGATTTGGGGAATGCATGGACACATATCCAGTTCGTTTTTCAGACCACCAGGGCCAGGATTCAAACTACAATCTACCATATGGTAGATTGTCTCTCTTAAACAATAGGCTCCAGGGATGACCACTCAACTCTTTTTTTAAGCTGGAAGTAATAATTGTAAGATAGATCAAGGACTAATAATTTTATTTTTAAAAGATAGATGCTTAGAGAGATTGCTATTTTGGGACATTCAAGTAAAAAGCCAGAACTAGGGGCCAGCTGGTGTCACAGTAGTTAAGGTGACCAGAACCTATGTGGCCAAAAATTTTAATTATGGACCTGGCATCTCAAAACACACATTGCGTGTGTGTGTAAACATGCTGAAAATCTTGAAAAAAATGGAGGAGAAGGGATTGCAGCATGGCCATTCTCCTTGGGGAGCGGGGGATGCTTTCTCGCTCTTTCTATGTCTTTGGCAAGCACATGCACCCTAAAGCAAATTAAAAAAGAAAAAAGAAAAAAGAAAAAGAAAAAAAGCCAGTACTAGGACACAGGTTTACTGGTTTCTAGATCAATGTCCTTCTATTTTACCACACTAGTACATGTAGCAATTCAGGAAATAATAACATCTATTTCTTCCTTTCACCTGAGGTTCTCAGCAAGCCTTGCTAATTGTACCTAAAGTCAGAGAAAACAAAGCTCTTATACCTTCAGGATTTTGCCTAATTCATTCTGCAGTTGGTGGCTGAGCCCAAAATATAGCCCTTCCTTTATTTTGATCCAAAGATCATATTGGCTATGCCAACCTGTTATTGTCCAGAAAAGCTGTGAGTTAAATTTCTGTGCTTCAAAAGCTAAAAAGCATTATTTCTGTTTTGAAATGGTATAAAAAAAAAATTCTGCATGTAGGAGGTTCATTCAACACTCACTTCTAACATATTTTAAATCTATCTTAAAATAGAAATCTGTCTGGTTCCTCTGGATCTCTTATAAATTGCTAATGTCAGTGCTAAGAATATGTTACTTAATTTGAACTTTTAAAATTAGTAGCATTTATAAGTTGAGATTATTACACAAGACCTCATTTGAAACCCAGGTGTGGTGGCACATGTCTGCAATATCAGCTATGGGGGGAGGCAGAAGCAGGAGCATCAAGACAAAGCAAGATCCTGAATAAACAGCACACCCCTATACACCCACACATACACACAAAACCTCCAAATTTGCATTTTGGATTAATGCAAATGTTAACGTTATGTGCTTAAATATTACCTTGGAAGGTCCTCTTTGTAAATAATGCTTGTTCTACTACAACCGTCCTTTAATTCTTTTGGGTAGGTGGTGATTTTTGCCAAACATTTACGAACAATGTTTTTGGAAATAAAGATATATGCTAAAGGCTGGACCAGCAGTTAGTGTAATGGCTATGTTGCTGGACTCCCATGTAGTCGACCGTGGTTCACGTCCCGGAACCAGTGGCTTAAAACTCACACCAGGCGCATATGCGTGCGTGCCCAAGATCCTGAGAGGGGAATGGAGGAGAAGGGATTGTGGCGTGACCATCCCCTCTGGGGGGTGATTTTTCGCTTTCTGTCTCTATGTCTCTCTCTGTCTGTCTGGCAAGTGCTCACGCCCTGTAGAAAAAACCTCTCCAAAAAAAAAGAAAAAAAAGAAAAAAGAATATCTTTCCCAACACCAGCTTCCACTAGATAGCATTTTCTGAGATGAACACAGTCAGGTTATTAACTTAAAAAACATAATTATCAATTGCTTAAAATATGACAGTGGTGGAATGTCCCAACCCGGGGGGACAGCCGAACAGGTTTCCTGAGTGAAGGAGTGAGAGCCGGGACAAGCGGCGTAGTGTTACAGCACGAAGACGACAGTGTCATCCGTTTACTGTGGGCAGCACGGTACAGCACAGAGACGACGCAGTGTCGCGTCGTCTACTGTGAGCAGCAC
>NW_006200383.1:303881-305140 GCF_000334495.1 Tupaia belangeri chinensis
CTTCAGGATCTTCAGGGTCGTCTGGAGACTGTGCGGTGTTTCAGCTCTTCACGCTCTTCAGTTGTCATCTTCCTGGTCGTCGTCGTTGTCCTGGTCGTCTGTGTCATCTTCCAGGTCGTCTGTGTTGTCTGGCTACTGTGGGCCAGGTATCGTGGTTACATACACACTGTTGGGCTGTGATTGGTTGTAAACGGTGGGCCGTGATTGGTTGTTAACGGTGGGTTATGATTGATTGCTTTTGGACCAATCATGAGGTGCCGGATATGCAAATCTGAGGGATTCTAGTGGCCAATCAGAGCAAGGTTTCGAAGGTCAGGTTTTTGGAAGGGAACCAATCATAGTAATTGTTTGCTCTCTGAGAAACCTCGGTAGACTCGCTGGTGCACAGCTTCCCACAGTGGAACCAGCAGTTAGCGTAATGGCTGTGTCGCTGTACTCCCATGTAGTCGACCGTGGTTTGAGTCCTGGACCCAGAGACTTAAACACACACCAGGCACGTGTGTGTGCATGCCCAAGATCTCTAGAGGAGAATGGAGGAGAAGGGATTGTAGCGTGGCCATCCCCCCTGGGGGGGAGGCGGGCTGTGATTTCTCGCTTTCTGTCTCTATGTCTCTCTCTGTCTGTCTGGCGAGTGCATGCGCCCTATAGCAAAAAAACTTTCCAAAAAAAAATGACATTGGTATTATGTTAATTGAAAAATACCAGAAATATTAAGAACTTACTATTAATTAGAATAAAGAATGTATTTGGCACAAATGTAGGGAAGTTCATGACAAATAAATTAGGGGTCACATTAATAGAACAGGGACATAAAAAAAATGGACATAGGACTGAGAGACAGTATAATATATTGGTTTTGAATATTGCCATCTATGCAGACTGCATCAGTTTAAATACTAACTTATCCATTTAGCAGTTAAGTGACTTTGGGCTGGATTAATAATAATAATAACAATAATAAATATAATATGGGCTTCAAAGATTATTGTTAAAATCAAATAAGTTAATATATGTAATAATGCTTTTCACATGGAGACATTTTATATGTTAGCTATTAGCATTGATAGCAATGTACTAAAGAATAAATAAGATAATAATGTATATGAAGTGCTTAGCAGAGTGCCTATGGAATAGAAACCAGTAAAAAATCTTGGATATATTCTGGCTACCTTACCTATTTGGCTTGGATGGAAATCAAATGGATTTTGGAGAATCACAGTGGATTATCATGAACACAACCACTAGCAATTCATATACAT
>NW_006200383.1:305171-311997 GCF_000334495.1 Tupaia belangeri chinensis
TTTATTTATTTATTTATTTATTTATTTATTTATTTATTTATTTATGTATGTATGTTTTTGGTGAGTGCTGAGTGAGAGAGAGTGCATGTACATGCACTCCCAACAGGATCTTGATGCTATGACCCACTCCAGCCTTTAACCGGCTCCTAAACATGCATGTCTAGCATATTCAGGGGGATTTCCAGATTTGAACTAGGAACCTTCTCATGTGGGATTGCCTCACAGTGCATTATATTCCATCACTGTCATCACCTGGCCCCACAACCACTAACAATTCTAATGCCAGTTGCTATCCTAGATGTGTTCCCTTTATTTGATCAAATAAGTACAGTATCAGGTAACTGGTATACAAGTCTGGACTTAGTGAATGTTTTATTGTCTATACCTGACCAGATAGTGCAGGTCACCAGAAGTGTTTTCATTTCACCTGGTAGAGATAGTAGTACTTTGGCTATCTCAGCCCACTTGGGCTGCTATTACAAAATGCCATTAACTGGATCACTTATAGGCAACAAAATTTTATTTCTCACAGCTCTGGAGGCTAGAGAATCCAAAACAAAGGCACTAACAAATTTAGCATCTAGTGAAAACTCTTTTTTTTGGTGCATGGATCATGCCTTTTTGTTATATTCTGGTATGGTAGAATGAGGTGGAAGAGCTTCCTTGGATCTCTTATATGAAGACACTATTCCCATTCATGAGGACTCTGTCACCTTGGGGGTTAGGATTTCAACATATGAATTTTGAGCGGGGTGTACACTCAGATGGTACATAGCACCTACACTGTTTTCAGGGCTATGTTAACTTCCTAGGTTTCCTGTCAAAAACTAATGTGAAGGAATTTTGTTCATTCTGTCATTTCTTTCTTTTTTTTTTAAATTATTTTATTTAACTCTCTTTTTTTACTTCCTTTCTCTTTCTTTCTTCCTTCCTCCCTTTCTCTCTCTCTCTCTCTTTCTCTTTCTCTCTTTCTCTCTTTCTCTCTCTCTCTTTCTCTCTCTTTCTTTCTTTCTCTTCTAATTGACCAGAGAGGGACAGGCAGAGAAAGAGAATGAAAGTGAGAAAGAGAGCCGCCAGGTCTGGGACTCAAACCATGGTCAACCATGTGGGATTCTAGTGCCCCCAACCACTATGCCACCTGTCAGTCCCCATTCTATAATTTCTTAGGATGCTGTGCTGATCTGCCACATTTATGATATTATACTTACTGGATTTGTAGAGCAGTACCTAGTGGGTAACTAATATACTTGGGGAGTCACATGGATGCCAGAGGGTAGAAATAAACTCAGTGGCAATTTAGGGGGTGGGACCTCAGTTTTTGGGGGTCACATTTTACCTTGCAGTGGGAAGGGGAAAGATAGGTCAGGGTAGACATTATGGGTCATGTGTCTTTGTCAGAGACCTCAAAGAATGGATGAGTCTTTTGCAGTCAGAACTGGGAAAAGGAAAACATTTTAAATGGACAGAGAAATGTAGGGGAAGAAATATAAAAATGAGAAAGTTAAACAGCAAAAGCCGTCTTGAAGATGGAGAGTATAAACCGGGAAATAACGTAACAGGAAATGAAACTGGAAAGACACACTGGGACTTGAATTGCCAAGATAAGATTTTGAATTTTATTGATAATAATAAGGTTTGTATTTGAACAGGAAATGTTTCAATAGACCTGTTAACCTACAAGAAGATGCAGGGACTGATGAAAGAGAGGTGCTGAAAATAACCTGTATTTAAATAACATGATCTCTACCCTATTAGCATGTTTCTCTAACTAGCCACAATGAATTGTATAGGTGAATATAAAGCATTATCATTCCTCCTTTTCTATCAAGTCACAGGAGATGTTAGTCATATTTTTTTAAGTTCATGACATTATTTTGTAAAGCATAGTTAACTTAAAATTTCACTATTATGCTTGTGATTTTTGGCCAATTTACTTCCAATGTTCACTTCTTTGGGTTACACTAGAAATTTCAGATTAATGTGTTTGGCTTCATGATCATTTATGCTAACACTTTGTTCTCTGTACTTTGCGATGGCACTATTGTATTTGTTATAGACATGTGCCTTTGAGTGTTATTTTCTTCATTTTTACATGTTCAAATATTTAAACCTCACTTCTGCCTCCTGATTTTAGTTCCATCATATACGGTAGTTAGGACCAGGGCCAATCCGTCTCTCCTGATTCTAATAGTGATAATTCAGATCTTATTCAATAGATGTATAACTATGCCTAAAGGACAATGCTTCTACACCATTAGCAAGGAGGACCAATTAGTAAATAGAGGACTTATCCTGTTACTATTGGATCTCACAATCTAATTTTGTTTAAACAAAACCTTATGCCTAATCATGATCTTAGTGTATTAAAGTGATGGCTGTTCTTAGATTCTTCTTGTGTACTATAAGACGTGAGATTTTAATATATTCAGAAATTTTTATTACTTACCACAGTGGCCAATAATCAAGGTATAATCTCTGAAGTAAGCAATTTGCTTTTAGAATTAAAACACAGAAAAAAATTTTTTTAAGTTTATTTACCTATTTCTTCCATGAGAGAGAGAGATAGAACACTTCCAACAGTCTTATTGCCTTGTCCCACCTGAGTTTCGGCCAGCTCCAGATCATGAATATGCATGTTTTGGGTGTCCTCAGGGAGGTCTCTGGATGTGCACCTGAAGCATTCCTACATAGATCAACCCTGTGGAACATTGTGTTTTGCCACTGTTCCACTATCTAGTCCAAGAAGAATAATTAAATTTTTTAAAATGTTTTTTCTCCAAATAATGATTCTTAAACTTTAAAACATATAATTATTTATTTAATGTTATATGCTGTTATTATTTTTCAATTTGACCAGAGAGAGATAGAGAGGGAGAGAAACAGAAAATGAGAAAGCAAGTCACAGGTCTGGGATACAAACCACAGCTGGCCATGTGAGAGTCCAGCATCTTCACCACCACGCCGTCTGCTGGGCCCATTTAAACTTTTGTCAGATAGGATTTGTGGGCAGGCATTTGTTATATCCCTATTCCTATATACCTTATTATAGTCCTTTCACCTTTCCCAAGTGTGACAGTTCCTGAAGGTAATGTAGTAATTATTCTTCCTGAAAACAAGTTAAATCTAGAGAAAATACTCCGAGTTTTATTGCTGAGCAAATCTTTATCAAACTGCTGATTTTTTAAAACATTTAATATTCTTGTGATAATTAAAAACTTTCTGTTTCAATCCAACCACATTCCTTAGCATTTCTTTTTAGGTGAGTACATTTGGTATTTTTAAACTAAAATGCAGCACAGTTTTGCCACATTGTATCATACTTGTTATTAAATGGTTCAACATTTTGACTGCACTTTTACCTATGAAACCTATTTTGCAGAAATTCGAGTTTATTTTTAAAGTTCAAGAGGACTTTAAGATGGTAAAAGTGGATATAAACTTTAAGGAAAATGTTCATTTTATTCTGTGTAATTACAGTAAAAAATAAATAGCTAAGGGTAATACATCTTGGAAATTGAAAAGGAAAGGGAAAACAATTATATTGCTTTTCTAGTGATATGCTAACATTGTTATAACCCTACAAAGTTTGTTATATGTTAAACTTTTTCTTTCTTATTTTATTTTTACATAAAAATCACATTGCTATATTCAAACATGTAATGGGTGATTAACCATTAGAATTGGTTGTTTCATCTCTGAAATTTTAATTTATTATAAATGGGTAAGAAGTAATCTTTAGTGAGACAAATTGTGAGTTAGTGTTATAAATACAAGTTGTTCTGAGGGGTTAAAATGTATTTTAGGCCGACAGGCCTTCTGTAAAAATATTTAAGTTAATGAAAAGGGCCAAATTTAGGCTACAAGTTCATGAAATAAATTTATTCTTATTTCATAGGCATTTTTATGATTTGGGGGATAATTATTTAAAGCATATAACACATACTTTGGCTACTCACTAAAGAGTGAAGAATTGAATGTGCTTTGGCAGAGAGTTAAATAGAGTAAATGAATTGGTTTTTTTAATAGAAAATTGCTAGCATCTATGAGGGTTTCCGTTTCATGTTCATTGGCATGCCTCAAATCATTTTTTTGTTTCTGGCTTCATTTTGGGAGGTGATAGGGAACATTTCTGTGAATCAAGCATTTCCATCCATTGAAATTATTCAACATGCTCTTTTTGAAGCTTTGGAGGTCTAAGGTGCATAGAGGCTGGTGTGGAGAAGGCAATGGAGGCTAATAGGACTCGGGAGAGAAGGAGAGGCTGTGTGGTACTGTGGGCAGAACACTGGAATTACAGTCAGAGTTTTCAGGTTCAGATTTCTGTCATGCCTTTATGTGCCCTTGTGGATAATTCTTTTAACCTCTTTTGAGGTTCACTTTCTTTATCAGCTTGTGGGAAAATACAGGGCCTGACAAAAAATGCCTTGAGATGCGTGCCTCATAGGCTTATCGTGAGATGATGCGTGAGGGTATCTTCTGAATCAGGCACAGTATTTGGAATAACAGTGGGTATCTGAAAACGAGTGCTGCAAGGTTTAGAATTAATAATTAATATTCCAAGACGGCTAGTGGTTTGTTTAAAACATAAACATTTGTGGTAAAAAATTATGAAATCCTAGTATTGTTAGAGTAGCTCAATTTGTTATTTTTGTCTAGAGGGTGCATGCTCTTGCCAGAGAGTGACAGAGGGAAAGGAAGAGGAGAAAGCTCCCTCTCCCTACAGGAGATGGCCGTGCCACAGTCCCTACTCCTCCTTTTCCTCTTTTGGGATTTTGGGCATGTATGCATGTACCTGACATGTTTCTCAAGCCACCAGGTCTAGGACTCAAACTGCGAGTTCAGCTATGTGGGATCTTGGTGCCATAATCAGCAATCCACGGGGCCTGCCCACGGTAACTCAGTTTTAACAAAACACCAACTATTTTCTTTATACTTTCCTAAATATAAGAATTGACTACAGGATAAAGAAACCCTGCTTTACTTTTAGAGTCCTATGAACAATTTTCAGTGTTGATTCATTCATTGACTGATTACATGTATCCTCATTTTCTTTTGATAAAGTATCGTCAAAAGAAAGCAACCTTGATTAAGATCTGTGTTTCCTCTATAACATCTTTTTACCAGGGAACATTGACTGCAGCCAGGGCTGGATCCATGTTTTGTAGAGTCTGACACTTAATCAATTTGGAGAACGCTCTTTGAGAAAAAGAATGCAGTGTTACAAATATAAAATTAGGTATGAAAGCAAAATTTTATTTAGAATGAGAGAACAAATTAAAATAAATCATAACCTTTTTTTCTCAGATTCCTTTAGGGTTTTTGCTAGGAATCCTTACATAAAAATGCTTCCTGATTGCATCTTGACTTCCCCCTTCACCTGGAACCCGACAGCTCCTGGAAATTCCTAGCAACCACAGAAGACTGTGCAGGGAAGGGACCTTCCAAGTTTATCTGACTCAACTTTGGAGAAAATTTATTAAATAGCTTTTTTTTCCTACTTTCTCTTCACCCGGGCTACTAAGGCATTCTACACAAGCATTTAAAAAGTACAATTCTTGGGACCAGTGGGCAGTGTAATGCTTTTGTTGCTGGACTCCCACATAGTTTACAGTAGTTTGAGTCCTGTACCCAGCAGCTTGAGCATGTCTCTTTGGTGAGTGTACATGGCCTATAGCAAAAAGTTTCTCTCTGGTAAGTACATATGCCCTCTACAAGTTAAAAAGTAATGATTAAAAATAAAAATTTTAAAAATCTCTTAAAAAATCCCCATAGTTCTCTTCGGAGGGGTATAGTTTCTTCAGTCAGTTCCCCCATCAGTGTAACTGCTAAGGGATATCAGGCAAAGGCCATCAAAGAGTTCCTCTTTAGAAGTGATTTCCTTTGCTTAAGAATTTAAGTAAGACTTCCTGGGGGCTAGGCAAGGAGGCCACTTTGAATGATCACATGCCTTCTGCATCTTGGTGAATCTAATTTTGTTTTGTTTTTCTGCTATCCAGTCTACTCCCCTTCTCCCTCAAGGGTGGTACTATCTCAAGGGTGGCACTATATATATTTTTTTGTCTTTGTAATTTTGCTATATATAGTGGTTCTTGAACTGTGGGGTTGCATTCCCAGAGATTATTATTTATCTGCTCTGGGGTGACTTTATTATGTAGCCAAACTTGAGAATCATCATCTAAGATTTTAGTGGTCTATATTTCTTTAAGATCCATCTGTGTTTGTTTGAGGACAGAGAACTGGCTAAAGATACAATTGTGAGTATGCATATAAGACATCACTTTTTTCTACATTTTTCACTGAAAAACAAGAAGGCTGCTAGGTTATTTCCATATAGATGAAGATAATTATCTTATGAACGATTCTTCTTTGCACATTTTATTTTATTTTATTTTGTTGTGTAGTTTTTAGTTTTAAAAGACAGGGTCTTCCCATGCTGTCATCCTCCTGCCTCAGTCTCCCAGTTGAGACTGTAGGTGCATGTCACAGTGCCTGGCTCTTTTTTTTACTTAATTTCACTTGGATTCACTATCCTTCTGCCTCAGCTTCTCAAGGCATTGTGCTCATAGTCACATACTTGGCCTTTAGGTTGGGTTGGAATAGAACCTGGGCCTCTGAGGTGGTCCTAGTTTGTAGACAAGAGTGTCTTAGCAGTGTGTACCACCATGACTGGGCCTTGAGTGATTCTTAAAATCAGTGTGGATATAATATATCGTCTTAGTCATTGAAAAGACTTGCCCTTGGACTTCCTAGCTTCTAGAACTGTGAATAATAAATTTCTGTAGTTCCTAAGTTATCCAGTCTAAGTTTATATATATATATATATATA
>NW_006200383.1:312201-325712 GCF_000334495.1 Tupaia belangeri chinensis
AAAGGTTTTCACTATAGGACGCGTGCGCTCGCCAGACAGACAGAGAGAGACATAGAGACAGAAAGCGAGAAATCACCCCCCGGGGGAGGTGGTCATGCCACAATCCCTTCTCCTCTATTCTCCTCTTGGGATCTTGGACATGCACACACATGTGCCTGGTGTGTTTTAAGCCACCGGGTCTGGGACGCGAACCGCGGTCGACTACATGGGAGTCCTGCAACATAGTCATTACGCTAACTACTGGTTCCTTCCAAATGTTCATTTCTGGTGCTAAGTAACTGCCCCATTTATTAACCATTAATCTTAAGAACATGAACTGTGTCGAATTGAAATTTTTTTCAATCTCTTGCACATACAAGAAGTTATATATATGTATGTATATACACATATATATGTATATACATACATATATATGCATATATATCTATGTATAACTATAAAATCATATATAGTTTTATATGTATATATATACATATATATATATATAAATATATATATACATATATATATATAGCAGCAGATAAGACCAAGAAACACTACAGCTGGAAGTGAGGGCTAGAGGCTCTGCTGTAAAGTGGAATGGCCATAGGATGGGCAGCCTACACTGATGTGTTGACTGAGTTTATAGTTCAATCTGACACCCACACTGGAGGATGTAAGCAAAGTTTTGAGATTTCTGGGGGAAATGGTGTGTACAGATTTACTTTCTAATATAAATCTGACATTTTAGTAGTAAGACCAAAATATAGAAATATCTTGGTAGGTGATATGTGATTCTGAAACCCCCATTTCTGTCAGGTTCCTTGATATGACTGGATATGTATAACCAGAGATCATGCTCCTAACAAGAACGAGTGAGAGTTCTAGAGTTACTGAGACCACCAACACAAAGGGCCACAACCTATTGTTAATCATACAATCATTTTAGGATGTTGTGAGCAGCATCTAAAAGAAATGATATTGAATAGTGACTTAGTCTACTGTGTGTTGTTTACAGAAATACCCGAGACTGAGGAATTTATGAAGAGTAGAGGTTTATTTGACTCCCAATTCCAGTGACTGGAAAGTACAAAGGAATGAGGCTAACATCAGCTCAACTACATGATAACATTGCCAACAGAAGCAGAGAGGATGGTGGGCAGTAGCAGAGACAGAAAGACAGAGAGAAAGGGAGACTAAAGAGAGCTGTCTTTGTTTTATAATGACCAGTCTTGTGAGATCCAACTCCTCTCAAGAGCTAGAACTTAGTGGGTCTCAGAAGACATCATTAATCTCTTCATGAGGATGAGGCCTCATGATCTAATCACTACCCACTAGGCCCCCCAACACTATTATGGTGAGGACCAAATTCTAAAACGTATACCTTTGGGGAAACAACCCATTATCTAAACCACAGAAAATAGAATTGGTAGAAAATGTAGTGTGGTGATTGTTCCTTCATAGAACTTAAATGGATGATCCTAGATTCAGAATATGTGTGATGAACTGCCAATTAAATGTAGTTAAAATAGAAGAGACATAAAAAAGAGGGAATTCCAGCAGTAGTTTAGTTTAGTATTTTTAGGTTGCAAAATATCTCAAAAATACCATGAAGTTGTGGGTAAGGTAGCAGAAGCCTAGGGAATTATTTTAAGTGTCTCATCTGGGGCCAAGAGAAAAAAATGGGAGAAGTATTTGCTTTAAAACTCTCTTATTAGAGTATTCCGGTAATAGACTAGAAATAGGGTGTTTTGTAGAGAAAACAGTAAATATTGGTAGGAATTTTCCCATTTTCATACACTGAAGAATGAACCCAGTTGTGAATGCAGGGATAGTGAAAGTAAATAATCAAAAGAATAGTATAATACAACTTACACATTCCTAAGCAGAAAAAGAACAATACACAAGAACTTTATCGAAGCAACAAAAATAAGAAAATAGTTAACAATAATGTAAAATATATTAACAAGAAATAAGATGAAAAAGTACAATAAGTTGTTTAAATCATTACAAAAATATATTATCAAATTCTTCTATTACTGAAACAAAAACTGAAAATGACTCAGTTTCAAAAATAGAAGGCAAAAACCTAAATCTCAGTTAAATATAACTTATAAAAATTATTAAAAACAAATAAAACAATGCAATAAATTATGTCACTATAAAATCTTGCTGTGAATCATGATTCAAAAAAGTATCAGTTACTCTTTCAGGGAATTGCGTCACTGATATCATGAATATACATCCTAATTGGGAAGATAAATGTTTACTCAGCGCTATGATTAAGGTTATGTGGTAAAGCATCAGGATACTTGCTACAGAATAAAAGGAGGTGAAAGTGTGATCAGGGCAGGCAATTCTGAGAAAACGACATTTAATTGAGTTCACCTCAATTTCTGTTAGATATGAGGTTCAAATTTTCACATCTGATATTTTATAACTTGTTTCCTGTTTCTCAGTCTCAAACCTCAAATTTTTGTGACTTATTTTATTTCTCTGTACAAACTGAGGATCTGTTTTTTTCAGACTTAAAAATGGGCTCATCTATTTAATTCAATTATTTGGAATAAAGTCAGACTTACTTCATTTGCCTTTACGTTTAAAAATACTTCAGAAAGTAAATGGAAGAAAAAGAACCTCTAAAAAAATTCTCTAAGCCATCCTTCTAAAAATAACATCAAAAAACCCCAGTAATTAGCTAAATAGGCTTCATATTCAAAGAGAAATTGCCAATTAACCTTCCCCTGGCCCCCTATGAGGAAAGACAGCTAGAGAGTTGAAGAGTGAGGAATTTCTACAGAGGGAGGATCTGATCCATTTTGAGGGACGCCCTTGCTGAAGGCGATACTTACTTGAAAGAAAATCCCAGCCACTGATTCCACTTAAGTTTAGAACCTCTTAAGGGCTGAAAGGGAGAGCTCTGTTTACTGAGAGAAAAACAATCAAGACAAGAAAGGGGTTGGTTAACAAAGTCAGCTCAGAGTCAGGTCTGTTTTCTGTCACTAGGTTTAGGTAGGGCAGGAAATAGGACCAAGATTTTTTTTATTTTGAGCACATCACTGATGAGATGCAATATGAAAACACTGACTAAGCTGTATATCCTTAATTTGCTGATAAGAAGAGGATATGCTATTTATATTAGAATCAAATGCCTTTCTGGAATTCAGATGCTTTGTGCTTTGCCAACTGCTCTTCCTTGGTAGGTTAGGCTGTCCTTATGTCACCTAAAGAAACAGCACATTTTAAGACAAGTTTTTCATGAAAATCAGAAATAGAAAGCAAAAAGCTGGGTGTTCTCTTCTTATTGCTCCCTTCACACTGTATCTATCCTTCTACTTTCATATTTTATGAATAATTTTAAAACTGTCTACTTATGAATGTTTTTTCTTTAGATTATGAACTCCTTGAGGGATCTTATTTATCTTTGTAATATCAGTGCCAACCATGTCTGACCTACTTAGAAAATGTTGAATTAAAAACAAAATTGGGAATGCTTTACTAACCTGTCTTAAAATGTATAAATCCACTCCAACTTCGGCTTTTGTCCTACTTCTCTGATAAATTACTTATCATGACCTTCATGGTCTCCGTTGGCCAAAACTTTACCTATCAGCAGTATTTGGCATGGTTTGGCTATTTCCTCTTCTTCAAATATATTTGTGTGCCCGTTGTGCTTCTGGGACATCACAACCTTTCTTTTTCTCCCTTCCTCAATCACTGGCATGCCTTAGGGCTCAAGTCAGTGCTCCCAATATGACCTCATTTAGCCTCCTAAAATGTGACATCATGTTGATATTTACATCCTGAGACCTCCCCCTTGAATACCAGTATGATCTTGCCAGTAGTAGCTTTTACTTGGTAACTTAATTGGCATCTCAATTTAACCTTTCTAACATTGAAGCCTGATTTTTCTCCCTCAATCAAGTCTTTCCCTTTTATTGAGAAAGAAAAGCAGTTCAAAACAGTCTGGAATGTTACATCCTTTAATCCGAAGAGAGGCCTGAGCATTGAGGCCTTGGTTATATCCCTCCCATACACTGAGGTAATTGTCCAAAAGGCATATTTTACTTTACAGTAAACTGAGCTGCAAATGGTTACTATGTGGACCACTGTTTCATTATCACAATGTCCTCCAATTCTTTATATAAAGAACAAATATAGCTGGGCTTGCTCATAACCTGGTAGTTAAGATAGTTAGAGCCCACATAGCTTACTATGGTTCAAATACTGGCCCTGGCAGCTTGGGGAAAAAAAATGCCTGTGTGCCCTAAACTTTGAGAGGATGGAGAAATGGAGAAGGGACTATGGTGCTGTCATGTCCATGGGAAAATGCTTTCTCCCTCTCCCTCTGTCTTACTCAGGCAGTTAAGAAAGAAAGAAAGAAAGAAAGAAAGAAAGAAAGAAGAAAAGATAGAAAGCAAGAAAAAGAAGAATATGAATAGCCAACCAATTGCTGGTATTACTTTAAATAGATCAGTGTGAATTCTTGACAAACAGCTTGTATCCTCCCCTCTTCTTGCCCTTCTCTTTGTTATATAAACAAGCTTTTCAGCAGCTATTTCAGTGTGCACTTTTTTGGACAATCAAATCTGTCACCTCAACCCATGGCTCAAATAAACTTTTGTGTTACTTACTGTGTCTCAGCCTTCCTTTCAGTTTTCCTCAGTAATGGCAACTCCATCCTTCTAGGTGCTCAGGCCTCAAATCTCAGAAGAGTCCTTAACTCTTTTGTCTTCTATGCTACCCAACAAATTTACTGGAAAATTCAGTTATTTCCATCTTCAATATATATTTGGAAGCCGACCTCTTTCATTACTACTATCCAAGCTAGTATAATCTTTTATTTGGATTATCACTAAACCTAATTTCCCTGATTTTACAATTGGCTTCCTGGAATTTCTTCTTCATATGGTGGGAAGAGTGATCTGATTCTCCAGATCCTGCCACTTCTCTGACCAAACTATCCAATGGTTTCCATGTGAGAAAAGCTGAAGTGTTGCTCACCCCTTCGTCTTAGCTAACTGAACTTAGTATGCAGTACAAGTAGCCTCTCTGCCACTTTTCCTTCTCCTTCAGTCCAAGCATGCTCCTTCCTATTGCTTAGAATAGTACAATGTTATTTGTTTTTGTAATATCAAAAATTTTAAAATATGTAAAATCCATCTTACATATTTTATTCTCATTATCCTTCTGCCAGAGTATAAGCTCCATGAGGAGAAGAATTTTTGGCGTTTTTTTCATTATCATATCCTCAGTACATAGAAGAGTATGTGGTGCATAGCAGGCATTCAAAAATATTTGTTAAATGGAGACCAAATTAAAAGGAAGAAGAAAGAAAGAAAGGAAGAAAGAAAAAAAGAGAAAAAAGAAGGCAGGAATAGTTTGTTTAGAAAGTTTGGAACACTTTGATCTGTTTAAATTACTGAGAAACATAGTCCTCAGTATACTATGTAGTTTCAGCCAATAGAAAGTCAAGTTCACTATTAATGATGAGAAGGACAATTTGTATCAGTAACTGGGGTGCAGAAATGCAGGGACGATAGGGAGAGAAAGTACATCAAAATATAGATGACTCTTTCTTTACCAAAACCTGCCAAAGCAGGCTCAGGACACACATTGGCTGTCTAGAGACCAGTTTCAATTAGAGGAACATTCCACATTTTTTCTTTTTTTTTTCTTGAGAGAGATTTTTTTTGGGATTGAGCGTGTGCATTCGCTGGAGAGACAGAGATATACAGAGAGACAGAAAGTGAGAAATCACCCCCAGGGGGATTGGCCATGCCACAGTCCATTCTCTTCTATTCTCCTCTCGGGACTTTTTGCAAACACTCATACACACTCAGTGTGAGGTTTCTGTTTTGTTTTGTTTTGTTTTACAGTAGGGCATGTGTGCTCGCCAGAAAGACAGAGACAGAGAAAGCAAGAAATCACCCTCCCAGGGGGGATGGCCGTGCCACAATTCCTTCTCCTCTGTTCTCCTTTCAGAATCTTGGGCATGCATGCACATGTGCCCGGCATGAGTTTAAGCCACTGGGTCCGGGACTTTAACCGCGGTCAACTACATGGGAGTTCAGTGACATAGCCATTATGCTAACTGCTGGTCCCTCAGCATGAGTTTTAAGCCACTGGGTCCAGGACTCGAACCATGGTCCACAATGTAAGAGTCCAGCGACGTAACCATTATGTCATTTGCTGGTCCTACAACATTTCAACTTTTAAAGTTTAACTTCTGGATTTGTTGATGCTGATGGTTGACTCAGGCAGGCAGAGAGAGAGCACTGCTGTAATGAGTCAAGAGTTAGGTCAGACACTGCTGAAGCATCTTAGCAGAGACTCCCAGAATCACAAGAATTTCAGTGGCTTCCTGTGACCAGAGACTGACAAGAACAAGGGGTGAGCTGACAAATGTTGTTCTAAAGAACCGAGAAAGGAGACTGATTAGAACGAAGCTGAGAAGGTTTAGTACAATCTTCTCCTGGGATCAGAGACTGCCAAGTGTAAAGGGAGCTAATAAAGTTGAGAGGGTTAAAAGACTGAGGCTATTAGGGTCATCATTTATTTTGGAATTTAGGATATACTGACAATCAAGAGAGATAGGAGATGAAATTTGATATCCAGTTGAATCTATTAGCTCTGGGTCAGGGAACATGGGAAAGCATAATCCAGCAAATATGAGCAGTTTCTCTTGCATTTAGCTTAGTGGTATCAAAATACCTATCAGGGGGACCAGCAGTTAACGTAATGGCTATGTCCCTGGACTCCCATGTAGTGGACCGTGGTTTGAGTCCCAGACCTGATGGCTTAAACTCACTCCAGGCACATGTGCATGAGTGCCCAAGATTCCAAGAGGAGAATGGAGGAGAAGGGATTGTGGTGTGGGCCCCCCTTGGGGGGTGATTTCTCATTTTCTGTCTCTCTGTCTCTCTCTGTCTTTCTGGTGAGCGCATGCGCCCTATAGCAAAAACCTCTCAAAAAAATTAAAAAATAAATACCTATTAGGCATTTCTGTGTTAGACACTGCATATCCACTTTTATTAATCTCTACAATATTACTAGCAATTATTTGGAACCCTAGCTTGACAAAAGAAGAAATTGAGAGGTTAATACTTTTCCTGTCCCTGGACTCCCATGTAGTGGACCGTGGTTTGAGTCCCAGACCTGATGGCTTAAACTCACTCCAGGCACATGTGCATGAGTGCCCAAGATTCCAAGAGGAGAATGGAGGAGAAGGGATTGTGGTGTGGGCCCCCCTTGGGGGGTGATTTCTCATTTTCTGTCTCTCTGTCTCTCTCTGTCTTTCTGGTGAGCGCATGCGCCCTATAGCAAAAACCTCTCAAAAAAATTAAAAAATAAATACCTATTAGGCATTTCTGTGTTAGACACTGCATATCCACTTTTATTAATCTCTACAATATTACTAGCAATTATTTGGAACCCTAGCTTGACAAAAGAAGAAATTGAGAGGTTAATACTTTTCCTGAGGTCATGTGCTTTGGAAGTACACAGTATTGAAATTTGAACCCTGAATGTTTAATTACAAAGTTCGTGCTCTTTTTATTATTTCCATGTAGTTCTCAACCCTGGCTGTACATTAGAATGTCCTGGGGACCTGTTGAAAATACCGTATCTGGGCACCACCACCAGATACCTGGACATAATTTATCTGGAGTTGGGCCCAGGTATGCACATTTTTCTTATTTTAGTGAACTTCTCCAGGTGCTGAAAAGCATAGTTGGGAATCTAGTATCACTGCTGTACAAGGTTGGAGGTGACAGAGTAGAATGTAGTATAATATAATGTTTGACAACTATGGTCTAGGATTAATAACCTCAGTCTTATTGGGAAACTTTCAGAAATGCAAAAATCCTAAATCAGAAACTCTAAAGTGGGGTCCAAAAATCTGCATTTTAATAAGCCATCTAATGCACAATGAAGTGTGAGAACCCTCACAGTAATTACAGATCTTGGCTTTGGACTAAAAATGATGTAGGTTTTAACTGACTTTCCACGCTTAATAGCTTTGCACACTAAGTCAAGTGTCTCAACATTTCTAAGCCTCAATTTCCCTAGATATAATAAAAACGTAATTTTATTTACTGCTCTGACAAACAATGGGATACTTTATGTCGGTCACCTCCCCCATACTGAGTGTTCAATAAACAGTAATACTGAGGGGTAAGTATTTCTGAAAAAAATAGTGAATCAGTAACAAAGTCTATAAATGAGCCCATTTTTAAAGATCTGGGGAAGACAGTAATAGGAACATAAAGTAGGTAATCAGAGAATTGTATTATCCTTTAGAAGACTTTCAATAGCTAATATGGAAAAATGGACCAAATTAGTCATCCTATTGAATACTTAAAGAATTTTCTTCCTAAATAAAATTGGTAAAATAATGCATGCACATTGTTGGACATGTAATAGTTATATAATGAACACTAGTATTTACTACTTTTTCATTTTGAGGTTAGATAAAGATATTGCTGACTTGCTTTTAATTTTGACTGTTTAAATACTCTGAATGTTTAGATAATAGATTTGGTCATGCAAAGTACTGTTGGCAAAGGGGTTAGATTTGAACTTTGGGCTTAAGTACACTCTGTTTTTGAGCCAAACTTCAGTCTTTCCTGTTCTTCCTTATGCATCCACAGTCTAAAAGGAAGGGCATGTGAACACCAGGAGAAAGACGTGTGGAAAGAATGGAAGGATTCTGTAAATGTAAAATTCAAATGGATTTTTAATTAGGCATCTATTCCTTCTGGAATTTTTCTTTTATAGTTCAATAGTATGTGTGTGTGTGTGTGTGTGTGTGTGTGATGTGTATATGTTTTTGAAGATTATTATCTTGAATGTTTAATTACAATAATAAATGTCCTCCCCATCTTTTAAGATGTTAACTCTTGGAATTAGCATTACCCCCAAAGTTGTTCTGAACTTGAGGACTTGATAGGTTGTAGTGAGAAACCGAATATGGGTTTGGTTTCTTTACTCCAAAAGATGCTGCAAGTGGATTAAATAAAATCCTGTACGTGCTTGAAATATTTTGAGAAATAATGAGAATGAAAACTTATTTGAAGAACGATAAGTAGAATGAGAAACCATTAGGTAAGAATGGAACTATGGATTTGAGAACATTTGCTGGGAAATAAGAATATAGGGAATATTTCATACATATACTTACATGTATATGCAAAGAGAGTTCTCAGAAATTTGTCACAGTACTTGAGAGAAAATGCCAACGATTTACCCATTGACCTAAAAGTTTACTCTCATGGATGGATCAGTTTCATGTTTAAGTATGACTTTAACAAGTATCCTGTGGCATGTTAATTTTTACATGTAGAGTTAAAATACGTCATTTTTTGATGAAAAATTATCAGTGGATCAAAAGATATAATTCAGAAATTTTTGAAGTAGAGATTTACCATCAATTTCATTAAAATACTTATTTTTTAATGGTGAAATAATGGAGGTAAGGTATGCATGTGGATGGTCGAAAAGTAGGAGAGTCTCAGTTTATGCATTTAAGCAGTTTTCAATAATACATTACTGTGAAATTTATAATATCATGAATTCTAAATTATTACTCTAAATGAGGCAATTAAACCTTCTTCTGGTTACTAATTTTCTCTTTCATATTTGTTAAAAAGAGAGCTTTATGGTTTAATTTTATTCTGCTTAACCTTAAGTTGTCAACAGGTTATTGAAGATTTGTAAAACTATATATTCTACTAATCAATTTTAAAATGAGGTTACCATAGTAACTAGTAGATTTTTGACTACTCTGCTTATGAAAGCTCAGAGATTCAGGTAGTTTTTTATCTGAACTCTTCTTTCAGCTACACTAATTTCAGATGCTCTCCTGCACTTTAGACTATAAAGACAAAGTGCTTTCTTTACTGATTATACAAGTCCGAATAATTTTAAGACAATTTGTTTATAATATAAACCTAGTGCTTTGGACGTTTGGGAAATTTTAAAGGTGGAAATACTTTAAAAGCACTTTCAGAAAGACTTTAGGAATAGCAAAGTGGTGTGGTGGAATATTTAAGTAACTGGACTGAGAGTTTCAATTTTCAGAAAATATCTTGAATATGTTATTCTGAGAAATACGTTGTTCTGAAGAATTCTCCTACAGAAGAGATCACATCTTGTTATTGCGAGGCTTTTTTATTAGCTCAGCTCATGTAAATGAAAGAAAATTTTGCTGAACTCCTGATAAGTTTTGCTACAAATAATATACATATGATTTTTGCAGCAAATGAAGGGACTTGGAATTCTGGAATTTTAATGCACTTCTTATAAAGCTCATTCTTTTCCTGTTGGGGTTTTTCCATAGGCTTTTCTCTTTACTTATAAGAACCTCATTATTTCTGTACACTTTCATCCCTACTGTGCCTGTAATATTCCTAGACTTACTCTTACATGTTCTTTAGATCTTAACTAAGATGACATATTCTCTGAGAATACTGCTCTGACTCCCTAATACCACAGTCAGACTCTTTCTGCGTGCTTTATAATACATGTTTAAAGGGACCAGTAGATGGTATCATCAGACTCCCACGTAGTCAACCACAGTTTGAGCTGTGGACCTGGTGACTTAAAACTCAACGTTGGGCATGTGTGCGTGTGTGTCCAAGATCCTGAGAGAAGAATGGAGGAGAAGGATTGTATTGTAGCCATCCCCATGGGGAGTGATTTCTCACTTTCTGTCTCTCTTGGTCTCTCCGGCAAGGGCATGCACCCTATAGCAAAAAATCTCTCTTAAAACCAATAATAAAGCTGTTAAAGATAGTTTCAGGCTTAATTGTAATAGTTACTTCTCTGGCTTGTCATCTACTAGCTGAGCATCCTGATGTGAAAGGCGAAGGTCTTATTAAATGTAGTGGCATTGAATGTCCATTTAGTGCATCGTTCATGGTAGGTTTTTGTCTGTTTGTTTAAGATTTTTGTCATAGGGTGCCTGCGTTCACCAGGGAGATAGAAAGAGACAGTAAGAGGGAAAGTAAGAAATCACCCCCTGGGATGATGCCACAATCCATTCACCTCCATTCTCCTTTTGGGATTTTGGGTACACACTTACACATGCCTGGAGTGTATTTCAAGCTGCTAGATCTGGAACTCAAACTGTGGTTGGCTGTGTGGGAGTCCAATGCCTTAACCACCATGCCACCTGCTGGCTCCCCCAGTAGGTTTTAAATAAGTATTGTATCAACTGTACTAGTTTTCTAGGGCTGCCATAAGGAAATACCAAAAACTGGGTGGCTTAAAACTACAGAAATTAACTTTCTTCACTTCTGGAGGCTTGAAGTCTGAAAACAAAGTTTTGGCAGAGAGTTGTTTTTTCTTTCTTTCTTTCTTTCTTTCTTTCTTTCTTTCTTTCTTTCTTTCTTTCTTTCTTTCTTTCTTTTTTTTTTTTTTAGAGATATTTTTGCTATAGGGCATGAGTGCTTTCCAGAGAGATAGAGAGACAGAAAGCAAGAAATCACCCTCTAGAGAGATGACCTCGCCGCAATCCTTTCTCCTCCATTCTCCTCTTGGGACTTTGAGCGAGCATGCATACACATGCACTCGGCATGAGTTTCAGTCATGGGGTCCAAGACTTGAACCACAGTAGACTACATGGGAGCCCAGGGACATAACCATTACATCATTTGCTGGCCCTGAGTTGGTTCTTATGAGAGGCTATGAAGGAGGCTTTATTCTAAGCTTTTCTCCTAAATCCTAGTCATTATTGACAGTTTTTAGCATCTCTTGGTTTATAGCTGCATCACTACAGTAATTACAGTATCCACCTATGTCTTTACATGGTGTTCTCTCCTGTGTAAAGGTATCTTCTCTGTCGCTGTCTCTTCTCTTCTCATCAGAACATTGTTTATATGGGATTAGGACACATCCTATGACCTTACTTTAACTTGATTAAATCTGCACAGGCACTATTTCTAAATGAAGTCTCATTTACATGCATTCGAGATTAAACATACCTTTTAGGGGCAAGATTCAACCTGCAACATTAAATAGCTAGTGTATTTTACTTTAGGGTTGGATTGATAAAAAAAGCAATTTTAAATTATTTACATTCATTCACTGTACATCATTACAGCATATGAAATGAGATTTTCCATCCAAAATGTATATTCCAACACTGTATGTATTATTGTCAACAAATAATTTTCCATTTCTTGCATCCTGTATATTTTGCTTTTTTTACCATCCTTGATTCCCTATCTCTCACCTTCTGCCATCTCTCACCCTCTTCTCACACTGTCTCTGGTATCCCATGGTTGCTTTCTATGCCTTTCCCCCCACATTTTATTGATTCACTAAAGATCTTAATTAATCTAAGTATTTCCAATAGCAAGCACAACTGATATATACATATCCATGAACACAAGTCTGACTTTAGGCATAAACCTCAGTGAGTAGAAATAACATACTATAAAGTAGCTCCTAGCTGGGGCTATATAGCTTACTGCAGTCATCAAATAGGTATTTTTAATGCATTTTTTTAATTTCAAGAAAAACAGTTTTAGATTTTTTTCCCTGAAACATTTTTTTAATTAATTAATTTACATTCATTCCTTAAGCATCATCACAACATACAAAATGTGATTTCTCATCCAGAATATACTGCATAGTGGCTTAATCATGCATGTTATCATCAATAATTTTCCATTTCTAGTTTCATATATATATATATATGTATATATATATGTATACATACACACATACATATGTATATTAATCCTTATTTCTGATCCTTTGCCTTTTCCCACCCTCTTCTCACACTATCTCTGGTGTGTCTATGGTTGTCTTCCATTCTTTTCTTCCCCCCAAATTTTATTGATCACACAATCACATGATTTCTTTCTTTTTTTTTGGGGGGGAAGAGGTTTTTTTTTTTTTTGCTATAGTGTGTGTGCGCTCCCCCCAAAGAGAGAGAGAGACAGAGAAGCAGAAAGCGAGAGATCATCCCCCGGCTCTGGGGGATGGCCACGCCACAATCCCTTCTTCTCTATTCTCCTCTCAGGATCTTGGGCACACATGCACATCTGCCCAGCGTGAGTTTAAGCCACCAGGTCTGGAACTCAAACTGCGGTCGGTTACATGGGAGTTCAGCGACATAGCCAATACGCTAACTGCTGGTCTCAATCACACAATTTCTTAAACTATCTAACTACTTTGAATAGCAAGTTCAGCTGGTAATTTCAAGAAAAGCAGTTTTAACTTTACTAAATTAAAGAATTGCTAAGGAACTTTGCTTAAAACTTAAAGCCATGGGACCAGCAGTTAGTGTAATGGCTATGTCACTGGACTCCCATGTAGTCGACTGCGGTTCGCGATCCGGACCCGGTGGCTTAAAACTCACGGCCGGTGCGTGTGCATATGTGCCCGAGATCCCAAGAGGAGAATGGAGGAGAAGGGATTGCAGCGTGGTCATCCCCCCGGGGGGTGATTTCTCGCTTTCTGTCTCTCTGTCTCTCTCTCTCTGTCTGGCAAGCGCACGCGCCCTATAGCGAAAACCTCTCCAA
>NW_006200383.1:325727-327111 GCF_000334495.1 Tupaia belangeri chinensis
AACTTAAAGCCAGGAAACAGGTTAGGATTCTATTCAAATAGTAGGTACATGAATGTATTGACAGCTTAAGATAGGACAAAAATCCTTAAAACTGGACAACAAAGCTTAGAAGAAAATCAGTAATGTTTTAGTCAAAAGTCATAAAATGCTATCTCACCAGTTAAGTCTCCTGTACTTAATCTATCTTCTGTTGTGGTTCAATCTTCCTGATTAAATTCTGGGATATAATATTCAACTCCAGACTTGTCCCTATGATTAAGTTGGCTATTTGCTTAGTTTTTGAATTCTTATTTCTGTGTGTCTAAATTTAATTTTTCTGATGTAGCACTCTTTTGAGAATTTCTTGGAGATCTGGCCTAGTGCTGATAAATTCTTTCAGGTTTTGTTTACCTGAGAATGTTCTTGTCTTTTCTTCCAATATGAAGGATAATCTTGCTGGTACAACATTCTTGGTTGAAATTGCTTATCCCTTAACACTTTGAACGTATTTTCCCATTCTTTCCTCGCTCGCATTGTTTCCAATGAGAGGTCTGCTGTTAGCCTGATGGGATGTCCTTTGTAGGTAACTTGCCATTTCTCTCTTGCCAATCTTAGTATCTTGTCTTTGTCTGTGGTTTTGGTCAATCTGGCTGTAATGTGTCTTGGAGAAGATCTTCTTGGATTGATTCTATTTGGGGTCCTTAGTATTTCATGGGACTGGATTTTTGAGTGCTTCTCTAGGTTTGGAAAGTTTTCTTGCAGGATTTCAGGGAATATATTATCAATGCCCTCATGAATCTCTTTGCCTTCTGGGATACCAATTATCTGGATGTTTGGACATTTGATGGTATGTAGTATTTCTTGTATATTACTCTCATTTTGGGGGCACTTTTCTCAGTCTTCATGGTGGATTTTTCTAGGCCAGCAATTTTCTTTTATGTCTGAGCTTTTATTTTCTGTATGATCTAGTCTGATTTTAATACTTTCAAATGAGATTTTGATTTCCTGTATTATAGCCTTCATCTCTAACAAGTCCCTTTGATTCTTTTTTAAAGTGTATGATTTCTCTTTTAGATCTTACAAGAATTTCCTCACCTCCTGGAACTCGTCATCTCCTTTCTTTTTCTCTTCTGCAGTTCATTGTCTCTCTTCTCTTCCATCTCTGTTAGCTTTGCCATTATGAATATTCTAAATTCTTTATCAGACATTTCCATGATTTCCATTGAACTGTCTGTGGATGAAGAGGAGTTATTCTTTTTCCTTAGAGGAGAGGTATTTTCTTGCTTTCCCATATTCTTATGGCCCTGTGGTGATTTTTAGTCATATGATGGGTGGTGTGTTTCTTCCTAAACTTGAAGTTCAATCTGAGCATTCAGGAGTGTGCAGAAAGAGGTGATCTGGAATC